>NC_071122.1:9375000-9675000 GCF_024256425.1 Clarias gariepinus | reverse complement strand
GACACAAGGGTTCCAGTAAGCCATTGCATTCATTTTCATCTAGACAAGGGCTATAGGACATATTCAGATAAGAAACCAGAATGTGCAATTAGTGGGTTGTTTTATGAACAAACTGCATGACAAAGATGCAAAAGATAGATATATGACAAAGTTCACACAATATCAGAAAACCTTACAAGTTTTTACAGTTTTTAAAGCAATGTCCTTTTGAGTCAAGTCATAAACTAATCATCTTTCTACTAGAAAAAAGTATTAGCTTCTATGTAGATTAATAGTAGTAGAAAATCAATTTCGAAGCAATCAGGAAGATTTCTGTGGGGTTTCCTTGTTTAGTCTCCTGCAGTGAATTCCCAACACGCTGCCTTTCCTGATTACTAACACCTGCGTCACGTCATTTTTAGAATTGGTTGTATCTCAGGTTTGCCTCCTGGCCCTTGTTTGCAAAAGCTTGCACCATTCTACAGCTTTGCTCATCATTAGTGTCTTACACTGTGCAGCAGTTGCTCTTGTTAGTGTTAGGCTTTTGTTTAACCATTATATACAGTACCACCTCAGCAGGTAGGCATTTTTTCTATCTTCCCTGTAGCTGTTTTGTCTGTTCTGGTACTAGCCTTAGCTTTAGTCTACTCCCTGTTTTACTGTTTCTTGCCTTGTAATAGTATTTTTCTGGCCTTTTGTTGTTGTTGTTTAATCTGCATATTTTACCATGTGGTGTTTTATGCTTTCGTAATTTATGTATTTGCCTGTATTAAGTATCATCCCTGTTGTTCATTAAAACTCTGCCTTAGTGTTTATCCTTCCTCTAGGCTAGTTTATTACAGGTGGGTGCTCTCAAGCCAATTAGTTGGGCTTTGTTCGGTCTTAAGGGTTTCACAAAAAAAAAAAAAAAAAAAAAGTATTATGTTCCAATAATAATGCAGCATGATTGAACAAATGACTTTATTGTATTTTTCTTCATTGTTGGTGACCCTGGAAAGCATCTATTAATCTCTAATGTTTTTATTATTCTGTATCAGCTGAAAAGGCCAAGCAGTGTGAAAAACTCTATCTTCACTCTTTGATAAATGTTGCTGTCCTGTTACTCCCATGAAGAGACTATAAATCACCCCTGAGGAAGCCAGTTCTTTGAGCTTATAACAATCATCCTCGGTCATCCTGACCTTTTAACCCTAGATTTTCATGTAAATGACACCATTGCAGCTGCACCAAAAGCTTGATAAATGACCAGATCTAGGAAACGACTATGGGGGGGGACAAAGAAATCCAGGAGATAAGTCAGGGACGTGCCCTAGCTGATAATAATGTCAATAGCAGTGGCAAATTAACGGTTGCATGCTACAAAAAAAAAACTAATGTTTGGAACAGTGTATGTATATAGAAGTGCTGGAGTCAGTTACAGTAAAATGTCTTTATAGCCACCCCTACTGAGTTTGTTTGTGCTATCAGGTTCTCCATCAGAGTCCAATCATATTGATCAGAATCACACCAGATACACCAGACCACCCTAAGTGCATAACAGTAAAATGACTCTGATTGCTATCTGGGCTGACTGGGGAATCAATATCAACTGATGGGAGTGCTGATTAGAATAGAAAGGTCTTTTGCTGTCTCTGCAACACTGGTCTCAGTATTTCAGTGACAATAACTACTACTGTCTCAGGCCTTCTGTGGACAGAATGTTCTTTAGGTAAAGTTTAACTATACCTCAAGACAAGTATCCTCAGCTTATCACTTTGGCTTTGAACTTTAACCCCACAGGCAGCTGGTATAGATTTACAAGCAGGACATAGCTTCCTTGTCTTTCAAAAGACAGAATGTAATACTGTACACTGTTTAGGTTGCATCTATATGTTTTAAACATTATTTGTATATCCTAAGCATATCACAGTTACTAATAAAAAGAAATTATTTTGTAGTCAGCTTAAAAAAAAAAGTATGGGCAAATTTTTGCCAAAAGTATTGGAATTCTATTAAGCAAACAGAATTTGGTAAGATCTTTTCTGTAAACTAAATCTCCTGTGCTCCTCAGGCAAAACCACTGTAAAACACTTATACCCTTTCATACGTATTGCCTGAATAATCAAAAGTATTTAGTATTTATAAGCACATGGTGCCAACAAAATGCTAGTGCCTTCCTATTCTATTTTTCAAACTGTGCAAAGCTAAGGCATTATTTTTTTAATCTATAATTTAATTGTGATTACTTCCCCGATGCAATACTGAGCAACCCAGGCGTTATTAGTAATGATGGTCAGTAACTGGCCAAGGGATTTTGTACAGGCATTGCTAAATATGGGTTGATGGTAATGTATGATGCCAGAAGTTGTAGTAAATATGCTTTAAATTTGATTACTGCCAACCTTAGAGCCAGGATAATTTGATTCCCATCACCTTCTACCTTTTCGTGGTTGGGGTGAGTACATTGTTTTTGACAGAGTATGAATAAAAGGGTGCAGATGCATAAACTGACAGTCTATTGACTTTAGGTGCTTGTTGAGATCATAAGACAAAACAAGTCACGCACTGTCAAGGGTTTGTGCGGCAACACAGGACATGGTGAGACATTTAAATGCCGTTGGCATGGCTTTGATAAACTGCTTGACTCATGACATTTTCCTCATTCACAATAAGGCATGGTGGGATCGTGCACAGCATTAACAAACGTCCACGAAAACATCTGGTATAGCTCCACAGAAACATTTTACCAGTGGCTTCAAACACTGGCATGGAACTAGAGCTAAGAGGTCTTGGGCTTAGGGTAACTGAAAAACGCAAGAACTGAGCTTCGATCCGTGGAACTGGTGGACTGTATTTTTTACCTCCCCATCAATAAACCACAGGTGAAAAAACTTAAAAATTTCTGTTCTGTCTTTGCTGGCAGGTTCTTCTACACATAAAGCAGAATGTTCTTTAAACAGGATAAGTTGTAACATGAACTTCGGTCCATGATGTATTGCACAGACACGCTTGCTATTAATTTCAGACTAAGACTAGGTTTAGCATTTATCCCTTTTTATACAATTTCACTGGTATTAAATAAAGAAATAATTTGCATATATGTACATACATTCTAACATCTTAGAACTCAAAAATATGGTGCTTTTTGATGGATTCTTGTCCCATCCAGGGTGTGTTCCTAAGATAGGTTCTATATCACAATGGCATCATATTAGGCTGCTCTAGATTCCCTATAATCTTTACCCAGGAAAACTAATTTATGAAGATAAATGAATGAATAAGTGTGAATTACTTTTTTCATATTATCACAGTTTTTAACTTTGACTCACTGTTCCTGTGGTAACAAAGTACCATCTTCACTTTTGGCTTCTCTGGTTGTGTTTATCTAAATCATGACTCTTCATTAGTCTTATGTCTCTTGTTTCTACATTTATTATTCTTCCCTTCTACAATAGCCTGATTTTGGCTCTGGTTATGCCTGATCTTTTTTTTTTTTTTTACTTTTACTGCCTGTGTTTTGACCATCACTGTGGCTCCCCAAATATGATTAATGGATTTGCCCTAATAAAGCCCGTACCACACAGCCTGTAGTTCACCAGACGATACAGTTATACAAATCTAAAGCTAAATAATTTGTTCCTACCAGCAAACTAAAACGAAATAATAATAAGCTGTGAAACTTGGCATACATTTTTCTCATGTGTACCCCACAATCCGACCTCCACTAATAATACACAATATCCATCTTGATCCATTGTTCATTGTTCTCAGCATCTCTTATACAGCAGATTGTGCTACTGTTTTTAGCTGGGTTTTAATCTTTGCGTTTAATTGCTACGAATTTGACGGTCGCCGTTTTCTCAAAGCTTATATCGTACATTATATAGTTGCACAATATCAGTGCTGTGCAATCTGTGTTGAGGCATCATACATTTTGCAGATGGATGTAAATGGTAATGTTTGTTCTTATACAGTCTGGTAATCACATTTAGGACAGTGATATGGGAAGGAAATACTGATGAGATAAATAAGTAAGAAATGGCACTCTCCTCCTTGTCTCTATAACGCTTTTCCTATCCTGCATCGCAGAAGCTCAGAGGCCTATCCCAGGGAACTCGGGGCAGCCTGGTGCCAATCCAACACACAGGCACACTACAAGAAATTTAGAAATACCATTTATCCGAAACTGCATGACTATGGATGTTGAAGGAAACCGAAGTACCCAGAGGAAACCCACCAAGCATGGTGAAAACGCACATGGGATATTCTGACCCTGCAAGTGCAAGGCCGCAGAGCAACACTATGCCACCCAGTAAGAAATAATTGAAATGGTAAAAAATAAAATAGTGAAGTTTTTCACGAATAATCAAACACTTAAGCAGCTTGCTGTCCAAGAACAGATATAACATATAGCAGTGTAACTGCTGCAAAATAAAAAAGAAAAAGATTAGGAAAATAGGTGCCAGTCTCTGACCTTAAGGAATTGGTACGTATTGGAAATCAAAATATTTTACAGCGTCTAACCCAAATCTGGGCATAAGATGAGGCATGTTGACCCATGTGGCCTGAGTTTTTAAAATAAAATGTTTTTGGTTATCTCTGGTTAGCATCTTAAGTATTTTAATTAAAATTAACTTGGATGCAAGCCCAATGGACCCAGCAAAGTGAAGGTCAAAAAGATAAAGGTTGATGCTGAATGCAGTAAGAGTGTATGGACTTCAAATTCTTGTTCATCTAAAGTATGTACCTAGTAAAGCAGTGTGCTTAAATTGCACAGAACATATAACCGTTTTAACGGTACTAATTGAACGGTATAAATCCACAAATTAAAGTCGCCACTTTGTGACAAAATGTTCTAAAATATTTGGCCGTTCAAATCAATATAGGAGTTTTGATTCTGCAGAATAACAGAGAACAGTTATTGTACCTGTAGTTCTCTATATACTGTAATCCCCTGGTACAGTAATGAACTTATCCCAGTGTTTCACTAGGGCTTGATACCATCAAGGTAGAATGTTTTCTCAAAACGTTTGCACCATTCAAATGTTTTATTGTGGCTAAGAGTCTTCTGTCAATATCAATTGGTTTTACCCCTTTATTCACCAGAAATGTATTTACAAGTCCCAGTTTGACATGAACACTCCTTGTCTAAGAATTGTTGATGAGAAAAAAAAAGCAAAGGCATACTGTATTTACAATATCTCACACAAATGAGCAAATGATTTATTAAAGTTGGCTACATACTGCATGTGACAGCTCACAATAAGGAGGAAGACGGCTTCGAAGGGGAGTGCCTGGTGGATGCTGCTGTATTAATCTGCCCAGACAAACAGGAGATGTTTGAGAGAAGAGAAAAAAATTGTCGAGATGAATTGTGACAAGGCAACTTTTTGCCTCTGGGTTAAAGTTGTGACAAGCATGATACAGTATGCCCTGCCTTCAAAACCCTGTTAGAGGAATACAGTAATGCAAAACGTATGTGCATCTGCTGAAAATCATGACTGAAGTACACTGAAATAAATGCATGCATGCAAGTTTTTTGGCTTAAAATGGGGATACGTAGTTAGTGTTACGACTGACTGAAATCTGCATTTGACCACTTTTTGGTTAAAAAAAAGGATGCAGAATGATGTCTAAAATGAATCCAGAGCAGAAATGAAGATTCTTTTGTTGTATTATTTATTAGAAGGTCCTTTGAATTCGGTGCTGAAACTTTTTAACCACGTAATTGATGTTTTGAGCAGGCTAGTAAACTTTATTAGGGCAAAGGTATTAAACCACAGGCAGTTTGTTGTTTTCTTTGAAGGACCTGACACACAGACTTGCCTTACCACACAGCCATCGGATGACTCAGTGCTGGAGAGAGTGCAATAATAAATACCATCATTTCTAACATTGAACCTAATAAAATGAAAGGCAAATGTTTTCCCCTATTATACCCAGCGATCTTATTTTTTACATGGTTTCTTTGCTATCATTGGCTGCATTATTTTTAAGCTGAACAAGGAAGATGGCTTATTATTTTAGCTTTTAACTAGCAAATGTACCCAAGTATATAATATACCTAATAAACATCCACACTAATCCATTCTGATTATGAACTGTAATTATAGTGGACTCTAACCGGAGAGCAGTTTTCTCTAAAATTAGAATGAAGGGCTGTACATGGTAATATTACACTAAGTCATGAATAGAAATATAGAAAAGAAAATATGTATTTTAAAGTTCAGTCATGCATTTTGACATTTTGAAATGCACGGCACAAATGTGAACGGTGTTCACATTTTTATGTTTGATCAGCAAGTGATGACTTAAGCATCTTGTCTGGGAAGAGAAAATTGGGTTTACTTTCTTTTATCTCTAACTTTTTACAAATTCAGATGTAAGCCTTTTGCTTTGCTATAGTGTCAGTTTGGTGTAATTGGTCCTTATTGTACATTTTGTTTTGGAATGAAATCAAGTGAATGCACTTTGCAGTATGTCGAAAAAGGATTTAATTAAAAAAAAATTATATAAAAATGTATCTATATGTACTGTGATGCATGCTCTGTATGTATTGAGTAGGCTCTGGAAGAGAGGGTCACACACACACACTGGACTGTCTGAGCATTGGTTGCCATGGCTACAGTGTAAGTCTACTAGGAGGTCTCAATGGACGACAGCTTCTGTGGCCTGTTAACACACACAGTTAGTCTGCTCTGTTCCTCAGAGATATGCTTGTGTGACCATGTGCTTGTGCTGGAATTATGATTTTTAATGATGAATTTGGTTTCTTTGTAATATCAGTTTTTCTCCCACATCCTAACAACAGGCTGGTAGGTGAAATAAATTATTCTAAATTACCCATAAGTGTTAATGTCTTGTGAAGGACTGATTCCTTTCTTGTGCCCGGAGTTCTCAGAATTGCTTGACCAGTTTCAGAAGAATTTTTTTTTTTCTTAAGCGACAAAGTGACCTATGAATCTTCCATACATAAAAACTTAAGGCATGAACCAATGAGAAACAGGTGCAGATGATGAAAAATGATCAAACTAGTGGTTAGTATACTGGAGATGCTGAACAGATGAGAGGGGAAATGAGGTTGCTGCTCTGGTTGTTACATAACCATTCAAATTTCAAATTATATTCTTAGGGAGTCTATTTTAGTAAAACAATTGATCCAGTTTATTTTATTTAAACTACATGATTGAATTTAATATAAAGAAATGATTTTATCACTGTATAAAGACACCGAAATGGCAAGAGCAGGAGCAGACACATAGGGGTTTTAATGTATGACAGAATGCATTGTGTATTTCACCCTGATCATTAACAGACATACTCCAGGGGACTTCTGTGACCTGCATCAAATTGTTAAATTATAAACTGCATTGGGCAGTGGCAGGGTTTAGGATTACAACAAAATCACAAGGATACTGCAAATTGGGGACATTAAAGTATGAAAGTGTCTATAAAACAAATAAGGTCAAGATAAAGACCCAGACAGGATATCAGTCCAACATGACACCTTTAAATGTAATGAAGCTTATTTGGACTGTTAACATCATCAGCGACATCAGATGAATAGCCTATACTTAATGGCCCTCTATTATGTAGCAGGTTCAACTTTATCACATGTTCTTCCTTTAGTGCTCTCTCTCGAAAAAATGAGCTTCGTCTAGACATTCAGTGCTGACTCATAGGATTTTTTTTTTTTTTTTTTTAAATAAATGGTATAATAAAAGCCAGAGATACTAAGCCTCACCCCAGGGCTTAATTTTTAATAAAACAAAAATGACTACAATTATTCCCATTGTAAATCTGCTATCTTCCTCCTTATTCCCCTTTTAGATTAATGTTGATATGCAATATAACTACTAAAATTATTACATTTTGCTCATATTTAAGCTTAGGCACCAAGTTTCTTTAAATGTATTTATTCTTTTAAATGAAAATGTAAAATTATTAAATACTGTTAAAGTTTTTACTTTAGTTAAAACATTAACCCTGAACCTAGTGCTAAGTTAAACCCCCTTATCATTTTATATGACTTTTGGAAAACAGTGGTGTATTTAACAATCTGTGTAATTGAGGAGAGGAATCTCTCTCTCTCTCTCTCTCTCTCTCTCTCTCTCTCTCTCTCTCTCTCTCATGCCATGTAAACTTTATGCCTAATGATCTGACATTTAATTCTAGTAAACATTCACTGCCTTGTCAGTAAGCATCACTATTTTATTTTAAGAATATAAAATGTCAGAGTAATAGTACTGTAGAATGAAAGTCATCCTGATGTAGATTTACTGGTGTGCTTTGCATCATTGTGTTGTTGCATGACCGGATTTCACCCAAACTTTAGCTGTTGGACAGATGTCTGCACAATCGCCTCCAGAATTCTCTGTTATAAAGAAAAGTTTATGGTCAACCCAATGACTGCAAATTGTCCAGATCCAGTGGCTGCAAAACAAGCCCAAATCATCACCCCACCTACTGAATCTGCTTGACAGTGGGTATAAGGTAATTCTGCTGAAATTCTGTTCGGTTTTCACCGAACATTTCACCAAGCATTTTTGGATATGCATTAAGACCAAACACCTTTAACTTGGTCTCATCTGTCCAGAGGACATTGTTCCTGAAGCCTCGTGGCTTGCAATTTTGCGATCCTCAGTTTTGCTTCCATGTTCCTAGTAGACAGAAGAGGTTTCTCCTGGCATTCCTTCCAAGCAAGCCATAATTCAGTCTTCTTCTAAATGTGCTGTCATGGACTTTTAACATTTAACAAACTCCGTGAGGCCTGTTGGGTCTGAGATGTATTGGCCAGGTTTTTTTTTTTGTTAAATAAATGATGCCATATACTGTATAATATGCCAACATATAATGTTCTTTTTTACCATTTTTGGAAGGAGTCTCAAGCATGACTGTATCTCACATTTTGCTTACATTGGAAAGTGTATATTAAGTGAAATTATATTTGAAAGATATGAAAACTAAAAGACTTTCAAATCACATGAGTACTCTATATTGTATTTACAACAGAACATAAAACAGCAGATCCCTGAACAAACTTCTGTCAATTATGGAAAATCCTTCCCACCCACTACATGATCCCATACAGAGGCAGCTGAGTAAATTCTCTAACAGGCTGATCCAGCTTCGCTGCCACAAAGAACGGATCAGAAAATCATTCCTACCATTTGCCATCGCACTGTACAACAAATTATCTCTATGTAACAGATGACAATAACATCAATATTCAGTGTAATTTTACGCAAACATACATACATACATTGACAATTTGCAGATTTGCACCTTTTTTTCCCCTTTAATGCCTAGACATCCCAATTATTTTGAGAGCCTGTAGCAGGCATAACATTTCAAATGAGCAAAAAATTTTTGCTTAAAATTGTAAAATTTCTTATTTCAAACATTTATGTTCTCTATGTTCTATTACAAATAAAATATAGGCTCTTGTGATTTTAATGTTTTTTTGCCCCGGAATTTGTTGTATAAGAGAAATAATAGACAAGCTTTTGTAGAACTGACTGCAAGAAGTGTAACTACAGTATTAGCAAATAAAATATATGTAACTTATTTTTTTGCTGAAAGGAAACATACTGTACTGTTAAGGGATCTCAAAATAATATTAAAGGTTTGTGCGAGTGGTACTATCTTTTGGTGTCAGGCTAAATCACACCACAGTGTCACTTTAAAATTGTTGAGGCTCTGGAGCCTTTCAAGGTGACACCATAAATATCACAATGTATAAAAATTAAACATGATCTAATGTACATCATATCCAATTTATTAAAATGTTGACTTATGGACACGCTGACCCTGATATCACCTGCAATTAAATCAAATCAAGGTAAGAAATCTGCAGTTATATTCAGTTATCACTGCAGGAAATGGCAAATATGTGTGTGCATAAGAATAATAATGTATAGAATGCATTTAGGTTGCCAAATAAAAACAAACTAAATAAAATTTATTTACCTAAATATCTTCATAGTCATGTAACTATTCCTGTGACGATCTACATTAACACCTGTATTACAAAAACTTCAGGCTATACTTCTATACGCTACTTTTCTTTTTGCATGAATACTATGCTGTGCATGTGGCATTTTAATTATGCCACAGCTGCATAGTACTTGCATAATTACACCAGTAATTTACGCATCAACATAATACCCCTCAGGAAAAGTATGATCCTAGAAGCTTATCCCACTAAAGCTCCCCAAGGGTGGTTTCATTAGGAAGGATTCTTTTCTCAGGCTAATTTGCTGGAAGCGAAAAAAAAAATGGTCAAACAAAGTAAAAGACAAGCAGGTGATGTACCATGCTGGCTAATTAGCCAAACACCATTGGCAGGAAATATATTTTGCATCCCTATTCATGACAAAGACAAGATAGAATATTGAAGGCATTAAAACAAATGTGTTGCACATTTTTTTTCTCAACCCAATAAGTGTTTTTGTAATACTTTCTTTTTTTAACATTAATACTAAATGCTTCCACAATGCATTTTTATTTTATTTTGTATTACCCACCAAAGACATGTGGGTAATAGAGGAGGACGGATGAAAACAGACTGATAATGAAAAAAAAGAAAGAAAAAAACCCTCAATTAGACTACAACTGTTATTATTATTATTATTATATAGTTAGTTTCTGTAATGTATATGTGTGTGTGTGTGTGTGTGTGTGTGTGTGTGTGTGTGTGTGTGTGTGTGTCTTGCGATGGATTAACACCCTGGACAGGGTGTACCCCGCCTCGTGCCCCAAGTCTCCTGTAATAGACTTCAGCCCCCCACCACCCCCGCGACTCTCAATACAGGATAAAGTGGTATAGAAGATGAGTGAGTGAGTGATATTAATTTCAGTTTTATTAACTGCCCGTCCACTTTATTCCTTCCTATGAACATTCAGCTAGTGAAATGTCTGATTATTGAAAATCAACATACTGTATTACTTGTTGCCAACTTAAAGAAGAGATGCATCTGTCTGTGGGAACTGCACACATTCATTCACAAACACCACTTGCATGTTACAGGAACTCGACTGGGAGGTATTGCCACTTCCTTGTGCAGTTACTTATCGTACTTCAAGCCATTTCCACATGTTTGGTCCATTAAAGAAGTTCCTGAGATCCCAGTGTTTCGGTGTGAGTAAGTACAGTAAGCAGCCTGATCATGGCCCTGGCGCACTGAAAAAAGTTTCTACTTTAATGGTATCCAAGCATTAGTGATCCGCTGTGATAAGTGCATTAGTGCAGCAGGGGATTATATAGAGGGACTGTTATTCTGCACAATCAAAAGTTCCAGTTTGAATTGAATGTTCCTCATAAACCTGTGAATACCTGCAGCATTCAATTCAATTCAATTCAATTTTATTTGTATAGCGCTTTTAGCAATTTTCATTGCCGCAAAGCAGCTTTACATAGTCAAAAGAATTATTTAAGTTTGTATGAAATGTGAATTTGTATGAATCAAAATGGTCAGTTTGTCCCTGGTGAGCAAGCCGAGGGCGACAGTGGCAAGGAAAAACTCCCTGAGATGGTAATAGGAAGAAACCTTGAGAGGAACCAGACTCAACAGGGAACCCATCCTCATTTGGGTGAAACAGAAAGCAGTAAATGATCTGCATTTATACAGTGTGTAGGGTGGGAGGCAGTTCAGCTATAATAGCTGATGTTAATTGATGTTAATATGGAGTCCAGGTAGTTATTGAAGACCCAGGTAGACTTGTAAGAAGTTCCAGTCATGAACTATCGAACTGTCAAGTCCCCAGAGAAACAGTTGCCAACACCAGTCAAGGCCAGAACCATTTTCTAGGTGGAGAGAATCATTCCCAGACACCAGACGCATCCCAGAGAGACACACGGGGCATCCATGTGACGAGATCTTCAGCCAGAAGCGGGGCACCAGGATGGGTCAGACAGGTCCGGAGGGCAGAGGGAGTCTGGATCACTGGCAGCTCAGGAACGACATGTGTAGCTCGACAGAGAGAGAGAGAAAGAGTGAAAGGGGGGGACAGGAGGAGAGAGGAAAAAGAAAGAGGGGGGGAAAGAGAAGAAGAGGAGAGATGGCAGTTAGGTATGGTCACAGTCACACAATGTATAATGTGAATGTATATTAACTGTAGAGTGCAAGCAGAGACTCCGGCAGGACTAACTATGACAGCATAACTAAAAGGGAGAGCCAGAAGGAAACACAAACATGAGGGCTTCCTGACATGTAAAGCAAACAATCACCTCACCGTCAGCAAACCTGAGTGATCAATGAGAGTGAGGAAGACAGC
Source organism: Clarias gariepinus (assembly GCF_024256425.1). Classification (NCBI taxonomy): domain Eukaryota; kingdom Metazoa; phylum Chordata; class Actinopteri; order Siluriformes; family Clariidae; genus Clarias; species Clarias gariepinus. The sequence goes on along the minus strand of NC_071122.1, from coordinate 9,662,766 downwards.
ATCCAAACATACCAGTTCACCATAATACTCTACGTCCATGAGTCCCCCAGATCTGCTCCTTTACCTATGGCAAATCTATTTATAAAAATGCTTGGCTAAATAAATAGGTTTTTAGCCTGGACTTAAACACTGAGACTGTGTCTGAGTCCCGAACACTATTTGGACTATTCCATAACTTTGGGGCTTTATAAGAAAAAGCTCTGCCCCCAGCTGTATTTTTCATAATACGCGGTACTGACAAGCAGCCTGCATCCTTTGATCGAAGTAGGCGTGGCGGATCGTAAGACACTAGCATTTCGCTCAGGTACTGCGGCGCGAGACCATTTAATGCTTTATATGTCAAGAGTAGTATTTTAAAATCAATGCGAAATTTCACAGGGAGCCAATGGAGTGAAGATAAGATAGGGGTGATGTGCTCATATCTTCTGGTTCTGGTGAGGACTCTCGCTGCTGCATTCTGGACTAGCTGAAGCTTATTTATGCATCTAGCTGAACAACCAGACAGTAAGGCATTACAATAGTCCAACCTAGAGGTGATAAAAGCATGAACTAGTTTTTCTGCGTCGTTTGGCGACAATAAATTTCTTATTCTGGCAATATTTCTGAGGTGAAAGAATGCTATCCTGGTAATATTATCTACATGTGCTTCAAATGAAAGGCTGGAATCAATAATCACACCAAGGTCTTTCACTGTTGCATTTGATGGAACAGAAAGGCCATCTAAAGTTACGGTGTGATCTAAAATTTTACTCCTAGCTGTATGCGGTCCTATGACTAGAACTTCTGTCTTATCCGGATTTAGCAGAAGGAAGTTAATTAGCATCCAATTTCTTATGTCCTGCACACATTGCTCAATTTTAGTAAGCTGTTTTTTCTCATCAGGTTTTGCTGAGACATATAACTGTGTATCGTCAGCATAACAATGAAAACTAATACCATGCTTACGGATTATGTTGCCCAGAGGAAGCATGTAAAGGGAAAAAAGCAGTGGACCTAAAACTGAACCCTGCGGAACGCCAAACTCCACTAGAGAACATGCAGAATAATCACCATTTAAGTCTACATACTGATAACGATGGGTCAGATAGGATCTGAGCCAGGAGAGGGCTGTACCCTTAATTCCCACTACATTTTCTAATCTGTGAAGAAGAATAGCGTGATCAACAGTGTCAAAAGCTGCACTGAGGTCAAGTAATACAAGCATAGTTACACAACCCTGATCAGAGGCCAATAGAATGTCATTTACTACTTTAACGAGCGCTGTCTCTGTACTGTGATGAGGCCTAAATCCTGACTGATACAGTTCATGTATGCCATTTCTATGTATATATGAGCATAGCTGCTCCGCTACTATCTTTTCCAGGATCTTAGAGATAAAGGGGAGGTTTGATATTGGTCTGTAACTGGACAGCTGACAGGGGTCGAGGTCAGGTTTCTTAATTATTGGTTTGGATTAGCATTAAGCCTGCAGTCTCCTGCCTACAGTCAAATCACAGCAGTGATAATATTCACTACACCAGCACGCCTGCTCTTGCAGTATTGCTAAAATATGCAAGTCATTCAGGGTGTTTCAGTTCTAACATGGAAAATGGTCAGTTTATTGTATTGCATCACACTTTCCCAAAGCATTTTATACAATAATATAAATGTAAATCATGTTTGTTTGGTTGTTTATTGGCACAACACACATAAATGATGAGTTTGATTATGTGTTCAAAACTAGTTCTCTCTCTCTTTTCTCATCTTTGTCCATCACTTGAAAATACAACCAAGCTGTCAGGAAGACCTATTTTTAATAAGCAAATTAATTATCTTGCACAAATGACAGAACATTTTTAGATTCAGGAACACGTAGCCGTGAAGTGGAAACTTCATGTCGAGCAAAATGGAAAAAGAAAAAAACTTTTTTTATGATGAGAAAACAGTACAGATATTAGGGAAGAAAATGTTAATGAGAAATCCCACGTTATGTCAATGGTGCAAACATGATATCTTATGTTAGACATGCAGCGGATTAAGGACTTTGTTTAAAAGTAAAAATAGGAATTAGTTTTTTTTTTCTTTTATAATGAGGCTACATAGAACCAGCATGATTGAGCAGAAAAGCAGAAAATGTTACCTTTATTACTTATTCATTAATGAAAATTTAATAAATAAGACATATATTTAATGTGAAATAGTTTTATTTAAATCGTCTTTTGCTTTGGAATTTCATCTCTTCCTAGTAGTAATTAGAAACACATACTCTCATGGTTTGTTGCTTTTTTTCAGCAAGGACTCTATGATAATCATTTCCACAAATCTTGTGATTGACCGCAGGATCTGATACAAAGACTGAAATCATTTATGGTTAGAAAACAAAAGTTTGGTACAAAAGTTTTTAAATATTTAGTTCGATCTACAAAAATATTTCACTTGGTTTGCACCCATGCCCTATTAAACACCATACTGGAAATCTGCAGCTTTAAAAATTGCACTGGAGGTGTTACAGTATACACAGTAGATAAACACTAGAGCATTGTAGTACTCAGTAAGTAAAACAAATACAGAAACCACAATTCAACTGGGCAAAACAAACAAGTCATACCTGATTTTTAAAACATTGCATTGTAAGACCTTACTTTTGCTGTGTCTGAACTTCTCATTAGTGCTAATTCTTTATTTAGAGCACTTTCCTGATGGCAGCTTTGCACATCCTTGAATGTCTAATGAATCTCGCAGAAGCACTCGCTAATATTGGACAGCTTCCTTAGCATCCTTGAGACTCTTGGGTGATGAACAACAAAAAATGTGCCAATTACATGATGCTGTGTCATGTAAAAAGCTTTGTAATAAAGGTATCACATAAGGATTTTAATTTTAAGCAGGCTAAATATCGACCAAACAGTTAAGAAGTTAGTAGTCTACAGAATCAGTTTATCTAAAACTACAGATTCGTTTCAGATACAGATTTATCAGAAACTACAGTACATGTCACCAATTTGTCAAAAGATAAAGCCTTATTATACATTTGATTTACCTTTGAAAAATGGCACTTCTAGAAGAAATTGAAGAAAGGAGAAATGGATGTTAAAGCTGTAGAAATCAAAAGAACAAGAAAGATAGGAAAGACATGGCAGCAATATAGGATCACCACTTTAGGAAACTAAAGTGGTGATCCTAAAAGCCAAGGTCCCAAAGCCAAGGTCTTTGGTCCCAAAGCCAAGGTCATTTTTGACATCACGACATTTGACAATACGCCTACTGGTCAGTATAGAATGATTGCTAATCTCTGTGTGATTATTTTAGACTTAAAGCTGCAGGATCATCATACATTCACTACAAGTAAAGACATTTGAGCAAATGGAAAAACCAGTTTCTTTGACAAATGCAAACAGTGAATTTAATTCCCATTTATAAATTATATGTCATAGCTAAAATGCATTTTACCTAAAACCAGTAGATTTAACTTATCATTTAAACGAGGACTGTAGTTTTTCTTAGACCTTAGAACATGTGCTGAAGAGCCTGACATATTTGAGCAGTTTAACATTTAGCCATAGAAAAGCAAGTCATATGTCAAGATTGTGCCAAGTTACACCAAGAAATCAATTTATACTATAAAACAGTTTGATATTTTATTTGCTTACCACATACAGTATTATTTTACAGTGTTATTGTCTTCATTATTACTTTAAAACACTATGTATGGTGGCCCTGAAATGCAAAAAAAGAAAATAACTCCCCAACTAATTCATAAACATGACAGCAAAATACCAACAACAAAGCAAAAAACCCAAGACCAAAATAAAACAGCAACAAAACCCACACCATAAAAAAGAGAAAAAAAGCAACAAATCAGAAAACGCTGCAATGAAACCAAAAGCAAAAGAACAAAACAGAAAAAAAACAACAGCAAAATCATTTTTAAAAAGCAGCAGCAACAAGCCCACAAAAGCAAAATTAAAATGACAGCAAAATCGATATTATTCCCACAAATGTGTCAATGAACTCTAAATAAATTCTTATTAAACATTGCATGCTTGTTCCTGAAAATGGCTAAAAACAAGAACTGAATGTGAAAAAAACATTAACCTAAGTTTAATACTGTTAAAGTTAAATTGCAGTAGGCCTCGCTTCCTATGTCCACACGCTTGCTGACTGGCACACACACACACACACACAAACACACACACACACACACACACACACACACACACACACACACACACACACACACACACACACACACACACAAATGGTGTCTGAATGTTTTTTGTTTGTTTTTTTTTTGCCTGGAAAAATGGTGTCTGCTTACTTATTCACAGAACTGGTTTTTATTTTACACACGCACTGATCATGCACAAACCACTTTGGGAGCACGAGGAATCATTTGCACACATGGATTTGCCACCACACTGTGCATCGTTATCATAGCTGAAGCCGGTGCAAAGCAGTGTATATAAATATGTAAATACAGAAAACCTGCCTAAAGGAATAAAGATTTAAAATCTAAGCTAAATACATAAAAGACTAAATAATTAAAAAATAATTTCCCTTTTTCTAATTCTTTGTGTGTGCAATTAGCAACAAGCATGTATCACGGCGTGACCTTGTGACAGGCATGCGCCCAAATTGTTTTACTCCTCGCTCACTCCGAAGGCTCCCTACAGAGGCACCATTCCCATTCTGCAGGGGTGTGAAGGGGCGGGCTGCTAGACTGGGTACGGCTGGAGGAAGATTATTAAATGTATCTCGGGCTCACGCCATGTTATAAAAGAACAGCGGGGATATTTATCCAGAGTATACTCTTTATGTCCGCCGAGTGTCAGTCTGTGCAGTCCAACCACTGGAAAGGTAAAGGCTGTTGTCATCTTGTCTCGGCCCCTGTAACCTGCCAGGAAAGCCACCCAGTTGTCAGACGTCATGGAGATTTCTGCATGAGTTTGCGCCAATGGATGGCTGGGCAGGGCCGGATGTACTCTGCCACTCAGTTGCTGCCAACACTCACCAGCGGGGGGCCCTCTGCCAGCTGGACACTGCCTAGACCAACACGTGCACACCCTGACTACTTTTTATATAATCCTTTTATTCCTCTCGCTTTAGTTCCTTTCCCTTCTTCTATTATTCCAAATAAAACTACCCCGTTTCCCATAAGACCTGGTCTCGTGTCTGTGGTGCCACCCGAGTGAAAGATCTTACTCATTCAATGAGGACCTTGATTTTGAATTTGCTGTTATGTTTATAAACAATGCTGGTTTTGATAAATTTGCTGTTTTGTTTTGGTCTGTTTATGAGCAGGTGTATCCAAATATTTTGACTTGATTTAAATTTTTTTATCTGCTCCATTGATATTCTCTTCAGACTATTTTACGCATAACTGATATTTAAACCTGACTCATCATAAAAAGTGTTGGAAATGACGGTGCAGATGGAGACTTCATTTCCAGTTAAGCGATTAGAGCAACCAACTACCATGCAGTGGAGCTTTTGGCATAAAAAAGATGTCGGTCCATCTGCTACTCTGGCAATGGTCCTTCAGGAAAAGAAAAGTGTTCTCAAACTGGCAGAATCAGGCCAGGACATTCTAGTGATTAGGCCGTCTCCCTGTGGCAATACATCTTATCTCTTCTTGTACCTGAGTGGACAATGCTCAGCATCACTCAGCAGAGACTGACTCAGTTTCACTTCAGTGTTTCAGTGTTTACCAGCTGTCCAATGAGCTTTAAATATCAGCTGTATTATTCACCAGTGACACTACAAATAAATAAATTAAGTAATTAATTAATTGATAAATAAAGGCAACAACAAGAGATTTGTCAACCCAGTTCTTTTTGACTACCCGTTCTTCCACAATTTCTTCCGTAGGCTGGATCACGAATCAGAGTACGATTGGTTTATTAATTATCCCTCAACATATTATTGGGATTTTGGCAGCTTGTCATTGTTTCAGATTTAATGCTGTATTTAATCTACTTCATCAGTTACCCAAACACCTCAAATTCAAAACTCTCAACTATGCCAATTTTCAACCACCATGTGTTCCAGCTATGAAGTGATCTTCAATCAAATGCAGCATATTAGGAAAAATGTTAGGAAGAAATTTGAATCGTAAAGATTAGTAAGGTTTGCATAAATGTACCAAATGTGTAATCAGGTAAACCTTAAAAGTAAGCTTAATCTTAAGTAGGGTCACAATAAACTATTTAAATTCTGTCTTTTTTTTCTTTTTTAGAATTCTGACTTTAATCTTAGAATTACAGTTTTTTTATCTAATGTGACTTTAATCTTAGATATCTTAATTTAATCTCAGAATTAATACTTTTGTTTTAGACGTCTGTTATTACACTCAGATTTTTGACTTATAGTATAGAATAAAGTCAGAATTCTGAAGGAAAACTCAGAACTTAAATATTTTTTTTTTAAGGATGGACCAACTGTAATTTTCTTCTAATATCAAGAGGTTTATTCCAACTTTTAAAAAAGTAACTAAATAAATAACCAGCTTTTAAACTGCTGATTGTGCAAATATGTGATGATTTGAGATAGATGAACAGTGTGCCATCCAGTGTGTATTCGTTGCTCTTACCCAGTTCTTGAAAACAAAACATAAATTCATAAATATATGGTGATGTATTATTGAACTTGTAAAACATGTTGATTCATCAAGCCAGATTAAGTACTGTAGGCTTTAAAACTAGTCATATACTTCCAAAAAAAATTGTATGTATATATATATATATATATATATATATATATATATATATATATATATATATATATACACTCACCTAAAGGATTAGGAACACCTCTTCAATTTCTCCTTAATGCAATTATCTAATCAACCAATCACATGGCAGTTGCTTCAATGCATTTAGGGGTGTGGTCCTGGTCAAGACAATCTCCTAATCCCCAAACTGAATGTCAGAATGGGGAAGAAAGGTGATTTAAGCAATTTTGAGCTTGGCATGGTTGTTGGTGCCAGACGGGCCGGTCTGAGTATTTCACAATCTGCTCAGTTACTGGGATTTTCACACACAACCATTTCTAGGGTTTGCAAAGAATGGTGTGAAAAGAGAAAAACATCCAGTATGCGGCGGACCTGTGGGCAAAAATGCCTTGTTAATGCTAGAGGTCAGAGGAAAATGGGCCGACTGATTCAAGCTGATAGAAGAGCAACTTTGACTGAAATAACCACTCGTTACAACCGAGGTATGCAGCAAAGCATTTGTGAAGCCACAACACGCACAACCTTGAGGCGGATGGACTACAACAGCAGAAGACCCCACCGGGTACCACTCATCTCCACTACAAATAGGAAAAAAAGGCTACAATTTGCACAAGCTCACCAAAATTAAACAGTTGAAAACTGAAAGAATGTTGCCTGGTCTAATAAGTCTCGATTTCTGTTGAGACATTCAAATGTTAGCGTCAGAATTTGGTGTAAACAGAATAAGAACATGGATCCATCATGCCTTGTTACCACTGTGCAGGCTGCTGGTGGTGGTGTAATGGTGTGGGGGATGTTTTCTTGGCACACTTTAGGCCCCTTAGTGCCAATTGGGCATCATTTAAATGCCACGGGCTACCTGAGCATTGTTTCTGACCATGTCCATCCCTTTATCACCACCATGTACCCATCCTCTGATGGCTACTTTCAGCAGGATAATGCACCATGTCACAAAGCTCGAATCATTTCAAGTTAGTTTCTTGAACATGACAATGAGTTCACTGTACTAAAATGGCTCCCACAGTCACCAGATTTCAACCCAATAGAGCATCTTTGGGATGTGGTGGAACGGGAGCTTCGTGCCCTGGATGAAATCTCCATCAACTGCAATTAAGGCAGTTCTAAAGGCGAAAGGGGGTCAAACACCGTATTAGTATGGTGTTCCTAATAATCCTTTAGCTGAGTGTATGTGTGTGTGTGTGTGTATATATATATATATATATATATATATATATATATATATATATATATAGAGAGAGAGAGAGAGAGAGAGAGAGATATCTCAGTATTTTGGTATTTGCACAATACCAACCTTCAACTTACCCACCTCCCCCCACCCCTGTCACACTGAGCTACATTCTCAATTCATCCTCATAAAAATAGGTGAATGCAGCAGGAACACAGTAGAAACTGGTTAGGATGTATCATTGTCTTCTCTTATGTGGAACTGCCACATCTTGTGTGGATCACGGTATTTATTCCAAACTGCCTGATGCAACAACAATGTAAAAAGTGCACACTAAGCGCCTGGTACGAGCATGGTGCAATGTGATCAGACATAGTAGTAACTTGGTTTAATCTCATTGGAACAGGTGAGTGCATGATCATGTGAATGATAGGAAATTAATGACAACATGATTGACGCATTAGGAACCTGACAGGAACATGACAAGAAAGTAATATGGACATGACTAATGCGCATTTTTCAATTTTGACCCAAAACCCATTGCATTCATCAGTATTTTCAGGATGCCGTAGAAACTTCATGGTCTTGAGACAGGTGTGATGGAGCTCCTGACAGTTGATACCTAGTGTAAATGCTGTAGGATAACAACTGTCTCTTTTGCATTGAAAGGTCCCTGGACTTCTCCAAGCTTCTGGATGATTAAGCTTTTACATGCTTTTACGGGTTAAAAGCAATAAAAAATGTTTTCTGGTGTCACATTCAAGATGTAATACCACTTTGTGCACAATCTTCTTGTATAAGCTCTGGAAGCCACTACGACCCTGAGTAGATAAAAAGATAGAAGAGTTATTGAAGCTGAACAAATGCACATTTTTAGGGGACTCACTAATTATAAATTTCTTTTGACAATTTTTAAAAAATAATTTAGTTTGTAAAAGAAATAGAAAGTGTGCCAGGAAAATCGCCATTGTGTGTAATTTCATGCACATTTCCTCCATTCTTTTTAAGAGTTCCTGATGGTTTAATGCTTGCAAATTAAAATTACTTGCATGCCTCCATTCAACCCAGAAACTATGAAGGTTAAGGTTAGAACGAGTCTTTTCTAAACCAATGAAATCCAAAAGAGTTGCTCTCATTTGTCTAAGTCAGCGTCTATAATACTTTTCTTGAAAAAAAACAACAACCAAATGTTTCATTTATTACTTTTCTTGTTTTTTTTTTTTACACTAGCATTATTTATTGTTTTAATTTTAGGTAAAATAACTGTGTTTTTCCCCAGAAAAAAAAGAACACTACACAACTAAACCTATACCTCCTTTACTTCTTTTAATGCAAGTTGGCTTTTACGAATTTAAACAAATTGCCACTTATGCCATGCCATTGTATTTAAAGAAGATTCTAAGAAAACACATGAATTCAAGCTTGAAACTATGATGACAACTGCATAAAAAGCACGACTGCGAGGTGAAAGCGAGACTATGAGGTGAATCCTGACCAACAGCCACCTACATCTCAGCAAAGGGACCTTAAGCATTAACGTATCCTCGGATTGCACAAGACGAGAGAAATCCCAAAGCGAAGGAGGTATACAAGGAAAGTGAGTCATGAGACACATGACTTGTCTGTTGTGTGGGAAGGCTGAGGAGGAGGAAGAACCTGCATGAGGGCTGACGCAAGAGAGAATCCTACGCAGCAGTGGGAGGAATTTCTCTGTAGTAAGCCAGGCACCATGGCATATTATATTCACCTTTACTTATGGGGCACATGGTCGTGACTGTGCAAGAGATGCAAAGTGAATATAGATGTTAAAAAAAGGGAAAAAAGTGTGCTCCAACTTAGCTGAAGTCTTTGTAAAAAAGTTCAATGTCTTAGCAGGATGCACAAATAAATAAATCAATATTTGCTTATACAGTGAACAGTATGCAAAGAAAAAAATACACAGGGGGTTTAATCAACACTTGGGTGGTGTGGTGAAGCTGAGTTATTTTGAAGACTTCAGCATGAATCATATTCCAATGATTGCTAAAAAAAAGAATGTAAAGTCATCTGTCCTGAAAGAGTTCTTCTTATTTGTTTAAATCAATTTTACAATGTTTCTCATGTGATTTAACAACCTGGTGTTCCATTTAGTACTTTTCTCTTGGGCCTATTCGCTTTTTAAAATCCTTGTATTATTCAGTGCTTTATTGTAAAGTTGCTTAAATATTCATTCATTCTCTATACCACTTATCCTTTACAGGGTTGTGTGGAGCCTTGAGCCTATCCCAGGGGATTGTGGGCATGAGGCAGGGTACACCCTGGATGGGGAGCCAGTCCATTGCAGGCCTCACACACTTATTTCAACACTTTTCATATCTTTGGACTGTGGGAGAAAACATAAGTACCCAGAGGAAACCGACCATGCAGTGGGATAACACCAAACCCTTGACTCTGAAGGTGTGAGGTCATAGTGCTTACCCACTATGCCACTTTGCTGCCAGTTTTATTAATAAACCCAGTTGAAATTATATATTATTATAGTTGCTCTGTGTTATCCCCAGTTATAACAACCACTCCAGCTAAACCTATACTTTATTTGTCAATTTCCATGCAAGTTGGCTTTTACAAATTTGAATAAATTGGCACTTGTGAACAAAAAGAGAAGATTCAGAGAAAACACCAATTAAGTTAATTCATTGTTGCAGAGTAGAAGTAAAGGTGAGTACATGGAAAGTATGGTATATTTTTTATCTAGTTTTAGATCATTGTGATGTCTATTGGGTAAGTCCTGATGTTACAGTAAGTTGCTCCTAGAGATAATCAATCAAAAGCTCCAAATCAATCAAGTGTGTAAATTCAAAAGTGTTTATTAAAACAAACCATTGATTTCTGCAGCTTTAACACCCCTCTGTAAGTGATCTAATTCATGAAGTCCAGCCAGAGTGCAATCCAAATACAGTACAAAGCAGAAAAATTCATTAGCATTTAAAAAAAAATCATTAAATGAATTTGTATCAAGAAACACCTCTTAGGCTCTTTAGACCTAAATGACATACACTTATTCTTAAAGTCTTTACCTAAATGAATCCTTGGTGCCAAGATCCTTCCAGTGCTATAACCTACAATATAGTTCTCAGGCAGATGCTAATGCACTGTACACAAATGTTCTTGGATCCTCTGCAGGAAATTTAGCTGGTAAAATGGGCGCATATCTGGGGAACATGGCCTAATTCCACCTCTTTTCTCACTGAGTACTCATTACAATGACAAAGTCCTGGAGCAAGTGTATAATTACATGAATTGGCCGCAGACTTTCCACCGTATGATTGAGTCAGTGCTATTCAGCTGCCAAAATTGAACAAACAGTGCAGAGCCCAGTCATTTAGGGAATGATGATTTTAAAGGGAATCATGCTCATTTGAGAGGGCCATTACAAAAGCTACAGTGGTTCCCTCTGGGTTCTTTGGATGTGTGAGTGTTCCAGCTTTAAAAATGTGTTTATTCCAAGTCTTTTAATGCAGGGAAACACTGTGGATCATTAAGGGTATCAAATGAAAATATTGTTAATTGTTTTATCGTATATAGTGACACAAAACAAGCCATTTTTGTTGCACAGCAAAAGGTCAATCTTCTCCCTTTGCAACATCAGAACTATAGGCTACTATAAGGCCAAATTACAGTTATAAAACTGATATACATATGAAATGTTTTTTTTTGAATGGGCCAGGACCTTAGGATGCTCAGCTCTGATGTTCTCCGGTGAGGCGTGGCTTAGCAGCAACTCATTTTCATAAACTAGCAATATATGGGAAGTTAGTTTTTATCGAAGTGTTATACACACATAATGGAATAATTAAGCAATGATCAATAGATAGTGAATATCTTGTTCATTTGTGTATTTTTATTAGCTGATTAAAAAAGAAATTTTGAAAAATGAATCGTCACTGTCCTACGTGGTTAGCAGAGTGTGGACTTGCTTAGCAACTATATTTTATTTTATGTGGGAATAAACAATTGTGGGTCTAATAGACATGACATGGATTACTTTTTCTGTCAGTGTTTTTTAAAACACTTTGAAACACAATCTGAAAGTTTGTCCAATTAAGGTGCAAATTATACAAAAGGCAAAAAAAAAAAAAGAAAGAGCTGCTAACAACAGACTTGACTTTTAAAAACATATTGATTACAAATGGTGTTGTTTGTCTTTTAGTCAGTGTGTTTCTATCTACAATATTATAATTGTATGCCTATAATGAGACCTTGTGTTTTCAATAGTTTAATAGTTTTCAAGTAGGAACACTGACAGGGAAACAAATTGAAGAATGCAATAACATGATATCAGCTCCAAGCATCCAGAATAAAATGAAGTAACTTCTAGAATTAATTCTATGATGCTCGCCTGTCTTAATGAATAATTTTTTTTTGCCCTTATACCATCTCCACACACATTTCACCACAAATATGGCTCATTACAGTAGCACCATTAAATGTTCTCCTGGAATTCCCCTTCCAGTTTTTCTTTAACTGCTAACGGGGGCCTTTTGGTGTGACATTGAAGAGGACTGTCCCTGCGTGCAAGCTTAGGTATGCAATCTTAATTAAAGAAACTAGGGTACGTTGTCTTACAAAGGCCCAACTCATTAGTGTGAAGGCAATAAAAAAGCAAAAACCAGCAGGGAAAGGAAGTGGAATACAGGAGCTTAAAGGTGGACAGAATTAATAATTTCTGTGTCACATATAGCCAGGTCCATCATGCCAGTTATTTGAAGATGCTCATTTAACTGAAACTCCATGGTTTGTACGATCACTTTATAAATCAGGTAGAGTATGTAAATTAAACCAGTTTAAAAGTTCTAATTTTTTTTTTTTTTTATATTTACACACTGACGTGAAGCCTTCTTTTAGAAATGAACTAAACATTGCAGTGAAGGCAAGCTCAAGGATTTAAACTGAATCAAATAGTTGTACGAGGTGAAGACATTTTGCTGAAAAGTGCTAAAACCTCACATACTGTAAGAAGAAAGAAACCTAACCAGCACCCCCCCACACACACACACACTATTAGATTCCTCTGCAGTCAATCTTCCTTCTCTCCAAAGAGAAACTTTTGATGTGTGCAGTCAAGAAAAAAATGTCTTTTAGTTTCATCACTGAGACTGATGAAAAGCTAGTGTACAGCTCCAGAGTAGATTAGTCCTGATTTTTTTTTCTTTTTTTCTTGAATTTTATCATTTGATTATTATTGTGTGCAAAAGAATGTGCTGGACTTTTATTCTTTGCTGAGCAAATTCCAATTTTTTTTTTTTTTTATCTTCATGAACATCAGAGATCCATCTCAGCAAGCATCTGATTTATACTGAAGACGATTTTCGAAAGAGGAACGGTACGTCTCATGGTCTTATTGGGTTTGCTATTGTATGTCGTATTCAGAACAGTCTAAAGATACAGTATAGGAAGTTTGTTTAAGTTAAAGTCTTTGGTAAAACTCAAAGTCTTGAATTTTGACTGGTTGGAAATGGTTGATTCATTGCCTTTAACAGCAGCTCACTGCGAGACAATTCATAGGTTTGTGTTATTCACACTACCAGTCTAAAGTGACTCAAATTTGATGTTTTTATGTACAGCATGTATTTCAGAATCAGAATCGGGTTTTATTCGCCAAGTATGTTGAGACACACAAGAAATTTAGTTCCGGCTGTTGGTAGCTCTCAGAGTACAGACTTAAATAAAAAATTATATAATAAAAATGAAAATTAATTTAAAATATTGTACACACTAATTACACAACATTTAGCTTGTGGTTAAAAAAGATTAAATAAGGCGGGAGGATCCTGAGTATGCGCAGTAGAGTGTACATAAAGGGATTGTAAAGTAGGGCAAGTAGCCCTGTGTGCATCATATGTACTATACTAGGTAGTGCAAAAAAAAGTAGTATAGTAGTAGTGATGGACTGTAATCTCCATGTAGGGAGTTTGATGAAGGCATGGTGGTGCTTTTACACAATATATAGTATGATACTGGATGTTCGATTCATGCAAATAACAATTATTTAAGACTTACAGGTTGTAAGTATACTGCATATAGTTGTGTGACTTGAAATGAGTACTGTATGGTCAGATTGGAATTCATGAGACTTTTTGCCTCTGAACATGCATAAGATCAGTCAGCACTGGCAACGCTGGGATTTCATAGCATCTGGCTTTCTACCATCTTCCGGACCTCAGTAAACACAACTGACAAAATACTTACTGCCCTTCAGAGCAAAATCCCAAGCATATTTTTGCTAAAAATGCATCCATTGTTTGAAATGAATGAGTGATCGCGCAAACTTGATACATTTTTTTTACAGATGGTGTGAGGAAAGACGTATCGATGTGGACATGTGCCATTTTAGATGACACTCACATCCACATTAGAGTCAGATACAAGTCATTTGTAATTATAAATGTGAATCATCATGACATCTAACTGCAATATGATCAAAAACCTCAGATTTGAGCAATGTGGCTTGTCATGTGACTGCAGACTCAGAGTGCTTATTCCAATATCACAGGAAATTAAAACTCTCCACACTACACCTTCTATGATGAGACATTTGATTTTGTATTTATAAGTAAAGTTTTGTGATTTTTTAATAAAATAAAAAGGTGCATTTCTTTCAACTTTTTCCAGTTATGAAGTTAAGAGAAAAAAAGAGCAGCTGGTATATGAACCATATTTCTACGTAGTTGGTAATATATTCCATACTTTGGAAAATGAATTATTTGCAACTATAAGTTGAGATGTTCTACAACATTCCATGTCATTTAAAACATTAAAAACAGAATAATTTTTTATATAGTGCTGTGATAAACAATAATAGACCTCTTGTGTTTTTATTTAAAAGAGCATATCCAATCAAGTTGACAACATAAAAATTATATGAAAAAAATGTTCATTAGTCTGTCTTTTGACAGTTAATGCATGTTTATTAATGGCACTTTGTGTAGTCGCTCCAACGTTTCTCATCTGAGATTCTAAAATAATTCCAAAAAGCTTTCTAGACAATCAAAAAACATAATCATCTGTCAATGGATTAAATCAATTTAAAAACTATTTTACTTGCTTTTTTGCAGCATGAGGCTTTTTCTGCGATTCCGCAGCAGTCTCTCTTTCCCAGCGACACTCTGATTGCTTCATCAGCAGCTTACATAACAAGATCTCAACATGCCATGGATTCCTCCGCTCCATCTGACTGTGAAAATTGTACATGAGTACACTTCATCATTATTCAATCACTTTATACATAACATTGCATGTTGTGGTACAAAAGGGGTCTTGATTAGGGTTTGTTTAGGTACCGTGGGTATGCATAAATTATGTCTGTATCTACAGTATACTGTATTTCACACTTCTTTCTAATTCATAGAAAATGGAGCTCAAGCAATTAAATTGCACAAAAAATGTAGAAAATATAAAAGAGAAATACAGCATGAATGGGGAAATAGTCTTTTCATATGGTAATAAATTGAACAGGAATAATTATAAAGTCTAGGAGGCATTCATGTCATTCTAAAGTAACTTGCAAAGTAAAGTAAAAGAAAATTTAACTTCTTTTGCTTCTTAGGTGAGAACATAAGCCAAGGTATATTATATAAACTTCCAGACAACATAGGAAGGAGTCACACTGTACCTTGCTGTAGAGTGCTCTAAATGCTGAAGCAGATTGAAAGCTTAACCTCTTTATATTACCGTACCAAGGCTACAATGGCAACTCGGAGTCGGCGTTCAAAGATCAAATGACGACCTCTTTCTCCAATTTCAGCAGAAACACAACTTGCTGCACGGCTCACTATTTATCTAGGAGGTCAGGATGTTCTGAACACCCTCCTTTTTTTCTGGGAAGTCTCTGGATAATACCTGCAGCTCAGCAATTCTGTCAGGATATTTGATAACACCTATTCTACTTTGAACACTTTGAAGTCTGCTGGATTTTTAAGAAAGTTCATACTTATACCGCTTCCTGGTATAACATAAGGCTTACATACAAATATGTTCGATCTGGAATATTAATAAGCAAGGCTTTCTTTAATCAATTTTAAACTTATGTGCTCTTTAATTTTTAACAATTTTAGATGTAATGGGATTTTAATCATTTTGAGATTTATAAAGGGATTTACTTTGATATGAAAGTAGAAAGAGCTTGTACCACTACTACTACGACTACTACGACTACTACTACCAATAATAATACAAAGGGCATTCAAGTCAAACTAGGATTGCAGTAATTCCTGTGAACATTCAGTTCAGCTAGGGCAACTACCGATCCTTGCAAATCGACAGATAACTTAAGGAAGAGATGCATCTGTCAATTGGAACTGCACACACAATCATTCACCAACACCACTTGCACATTCAGGAACTCTGCTGGGAGTTAATTCCACATCCCCCATACAGTCACGACCTCACTCCAAGTGATTTTTCCATGATTCTTTCTACCTGGACGATATCCAAACACTAGTGAAACCTTCTGTGCATTAAAAAAATGAGGTAATAAAGGTAGTTTTTGCTCTAATAACAGTGTTCTAATAACAAATGTACTGTAGATTGTGTTTAATTAAGTCAGCTGTACAACTACATAGAAATAGGGAGGATGGGGAACATTTTAACAAGACAATGGAGACCTTATTTTTGGCATATCCCAGTTAGGATGCTAGTGTCAGAGCACAGGGTCAGCTAAGATACGGTCCCCACGGAGCGGATGAAGTTAAGCGACTTCCTCAAGGCCTCCACAGTGGTAGCTTGGCGGTGCTGGGGCTTGAACCCCTGACCTTTAAATCAGAGCCTCACCCATTTGAGCCACCACAGCTCTGAGAATGTGTCTACTGGAGTTTTATTTACACAGTGAATTGTGTACTCTGCTGTAGCCATTTTTGTCTTTCTCCCTTAATTTTACTATTCAGTTAATCACCCAGGCAAGTTTGCTCATTTAAACTGGATGATTTTGTGTTTTTTGGCTGAACTTGCTGTTCTGTTACTGTATATTGTTGTTGGTGCTATTTTCATTCACCATTTAGGGTTATGCTTGCAAAGCTATCCGTTTTGTAATACAAATTGTCCCAACATTATTTGTTTTGCAAAGTCAGCTGTACAAGTAATTGAGCACTTGTAATAAACTACAACAATATTTTTTATTGATTTCTCTTGTAAAATTTATTTATAGGTCTTCTTTCCACATGAACTTTGAAACTTGTGTGGGACTTTCAGTTTCTGTTTAATAGTAGAAGTAAAAGTAACTTTGGCGCTTAGGTCCTGTCTCATCCTGAGCCCCTGACAATAGAAATTAAATGCAAAAGTAGCCATATACTCTGTAAATGAACAAAAATATCCGGACATATATAATTGCACAGTGAAATTCTTTATTTTTCACATATCCAAGCTTTTGTTGGGAGGCTGGGGTCAGAGTGCATGGTCAGCCATTAAACAGTGCCCGGGAGCACACAGAATTAGGGCCCTTGCTTAAGGACCCAACATCATCAACCTGGCAGAGCTGAGACTTGAACCGCTGACCTTCTAATCAGTAACTCAGAGGCTTAAAACACTGAGCCAACACCACCTCTACTGTATATGAAGAAAATAATTCTAGGATAGGGCCTTGGAATGAAAAATGAATTTTTTTAGCGTTAATTTATTAAACAATATGCATATAGTGAATATAATGTTACATTACTAAGCAATGCCTTTAATGTTTGTTCATTAAGCAATATTAATATTCTATGTTTTTTATCTGCACAAGTCACAAAAGTTATGATGCATATAAAGCATATACAGTATATTTAACTGTACTTTCTTATGTTTTGGATTATGCCAAAATCACACTGCTTTGAAGAGTTAATGAAAGCCAATCTTCCTGTGTAGCACTTGTACTTTTAAACTCCAGATGGGCATACACTCCCTGGAGATTGAACTGAAATGCTACTCTGCTCCAGTTTGTTTCAAGTGTACTTTTCTCCTCTCCAATGACTTCCCTCTTTTTTTGTTCCTCAATTTAATTTCAGGCCTCAATGGAAAGCAATGACTTACTAACCAGCATCACCGTCTCCTTAGTCATACAACAATGTGTTTAACGAGGTATCTTCCAGGGACCCTTTTCTATCCACCCACGCAAGCTCTCAGAGAGATGAAAGCTTGGCACAGCAGCAACTAGGGCATTTAACAGATGGACACTTTCTCGTTTGTATTTAGGCAGGAGAAAAATAAAGCAAGTCCTATTCTGAAGCAAGACAAAACTGATAAGAAGTAGAAGTATAAATGCAAACAGTGAGGTTAAAATCATTTTTCACAGTATTGCCACTGGCCAGATCTTACTACGGATTTACATAATAATCAGTCAATGAAAATGTATTTCTGCCTGTACCTCATCACGGAATTAAGCCTGCTGAACGCGAATAGCTGTTTGCTGACTATGTCATTAATCATAATTAATATTTTCCAGATCAGCTAAGATACAGCATATTCAATTTAGCTCAATTTATGATTCCAGAGAAACAATAGGAGCTTCTTTCCACCCCATGTATGACCACACCTGAAATTTAGACCTGAGTTGAATAAGAGCTAATTTGAGCTAAATATTTTGACATGTTACAGCCATTTGTTTGTAATTTTAATATGAATTTGGTCAGCATTAAGAATCACAGACTGCTGAGTAGTTTGTAATAACTTTTCTGAATATACAGCAAATGTCTGAGAACTAGTTTGCGAAAATAGGGTTCATATATTGTGCAAATTAGCTTGATTTGGGGGACCTTAATTTGCCCTGATCCAAGTTGCCAATTTTAAAAAATATTTTTTCAGCTGGCCATGGAATCAGAAAGAAAATGATGTGTCTGTGCCTACTGGTTTTCTGAGACATTGCCTTAAAAGTACAATGTTGAGCTGTATCACCACCAATTAGTTTGATTGGGCTCATTTTCCTTGTCTGAGTTGCTGAAGGGAGTTTTATTGATGAAATGTTACATCCCTGTGATTTTAGGTTCAATGTGCACAATTAGTTTTAGATGAAAAAAAAAGATAAAGAAAAGAGATTTTTTTTTTGCAGTTCATAATGTCAGAAAAATGTTTAACAGGTTAAGATGGACAATGAGGGCATTGTTGAAATTCCATTTTAAATGTTATATTAATATTCCCTTATAACTTTGTAATATTTTGACCACTGGTCATGTTTCAAGTGTATGTATTATGTACACAAAAATTCTGTGACATTTGTATGGTTAAATGCATGTACTGTCGCTCAGAAACTCTACAGCTGTGCAATAAAACAATGTACACTAGTTTACACCAATATACTGTAGATACAGTATATCACACATCAATCAGCCATAACATTAACACCACATTAACAGTGATTCTTAATTATACAACAGTAAACTGCTGATCAGGTTATGGGCGCCCAAGGCTTATCCATGCCCACAAGGACCAAAGGCCAGCCCATTCAGTCTGATCCCACAGAAAAGCCAATGCAGTGGAACCGACTTTAATGCTGGCCATGATAGAAATGCACTAGAATACCCAGACCTCAAGAGCTTACAAGCTGATCATTTAGAAATACTATGTGGAAAAAATAAGTAGTGACTGGATTAGGATCCTGATGGATTAGGATCCTGTTTGGTTAGGATCCTGATGGCCTGCAGGTATAAACTTCTTCAGCCTGCTGATTCTGGTCAGTTCTGACTAGAATGCTTGTGTTTAAACAATGCTTGGTTACTTTGCAAACACACTAGCCAATTTACCCATTAATCAGCCCAAACTGTAAACTATTAATACAGCATATCATATTATTACATCATGTATGTAAATTAGGATTGCTTTCTGCATTGGTAAAATAAAGGTTCTAGATAAAATACTTTAACAAGCTACAAACTACTCATTTTTCTAGACAAATTAGCTAACTATACTACAAGCTTTTTGGAAAAAGTACCTACTGTAACCACACCAAAGTTAATTATGCAGGATCTTCGCATTAAACAATGTACAGAATATGCCACCATACCAACTTATATTAAATTAGCTTTTTTGTTTATAGGTCATTAAAATAAAATAAAAAAATTGAAAAGATGAGTAATTTGATTTATTAAAAACCCCTTTAAGCTTTTAACTAAATATAGTGAACAGTCTATTAGGTCAATTGGATGGGCATGTTATTCCACAAGTTCTGATGCGTATCTTTCTTATTGAACTCATTTACCCACGACTCGGACATCTGTGAATTCCTTTTGTTCCTTTGTTTATTTTTAACATCAAAAGCTCAACACTTTTTACAGTTTTCTTGCATAAATCCAAATAAATAAATAAAATAAATATGGTTACAACAACTTATTTGCTGTATCTTGATGAATTGTACTTCCAGTCATGTTAGATTACGGTCAAAAGCTTGTGTTCTCCGAAACTTCCACAACTTAACAGCTTCTACCGTGCGTAATAATAATGCAACTACACATTTATGGAATGACGTCACACAACAACTTACGATTATAAGTGAATCCTTAACTAATAAAATTTAAATAAACACAACAATAGAATAAAAAAAATTAAATATGGCTCCTACATCAATAGTGATCAAAGTTTTGAACTCAGACTGGAATTTGGGATTTAAAAAAAAGCTGATCAAATCATAAATTGGGCCTTAGGGGCTTTAAAAACCTTTTCACTGTGTATCAGAAACTAGCAGAAGTCATGTGTAATACACCATTCTAGGAAAGATTGCTTTCTTTTCAAGTGGCTCACGTTTGATGCCTCAATACATCCCCATCTCCCTTAACTATTTGATCCTAGCTGGATGGAACGAGTAAGCTTGAAAAATCTCTGGCCATCAGTGAAAGTGTTCCCTTAACCCCTTAGTACTGCTTCAGTCAACCTCACAATTGTAACAACACAATGAATGGAAAATCTTTGTCAAAGTCATAAACCCAGAGAACATGTTTAGCACTTGAAGTCCTAGAAAAGTATAGAATGGCTCAATAGTGGCTATAACTAAGCCAAGGCACTAGTGTTAATTTCGTCAGACGAGACGAGATGAAATATGTTCGTCAACGACCTTTTTTTTTCATGACTAAGACGAGACGATGACAAGACTGCACCACTGTCCAAAAACGCTGACTAAGACTAAATTAACAGACTAAAAGACGAGACGAAAATGTTTTGCATAAAATAAAAACTAAGATAAAATCTCTCTTCATTTTCGTGCTAAAGCTAAAGCTAATTTTAGGCATATACGCTGTAAATCAACCAGTTAGCTATGGTGTTTTAGCACATTAAGCAGGTTATATATATTTTATGTTAACTTATTTTGCCACATGCATGTGTGGGTCTTCACATCACAGGCGCGGAAAGTGGGGGTGCTGTAAATGCATGTTTTTTCATTAACATTTATTTGGAATAAAAACTTTGAGTTGGCTATTTAAAAAGTTTTATTTTCATGTTAAATTATGTAAAGGATAATGTAGAGCGAGGCGGTTGTAACGTTAGCTAATACAACACCAACAGGCTGATTAGGACCCCGACGCGAAGCGGATCCCGCTTATTACATGGCTACCTACCAGATAAATCAATAATTTGAAACAAAATTTAACATTTGCATTCAACAAAAATCATTCAACAAGTTTATTTTGTCAGGTAATTATGACATTTAACCAATGTTTGAGATATGTGAAACACTTTTTTTACTGAAATGTGTATCAGTAATAATGTTATTTAAAAAAAAAAAAGACTACAATTTTTTGACTAAAACTAGACTAAAATTAAAAGACTTTTACCCCCGGTTTCACAGACAAGGCTTAAGCTAGTCCCAGACTAAATTGCATGTTTGAGCTGTCTCAGATGAAAATATCTTGCTCTGACGATTTTTAAAACGTGTCAGTGTCAATGTTCTGTGTTAAGATGCACACCTGTAATATTTTCTTATAAGGCATTTTTGCAAAAGTTGCTTAAATATATTAATTTAATTAATGCCTAGTCCTGGCTTAAGCTAAGCTCCATTTGTGAAACTGGGCCTTAGTCGACTAAAACTTGACTAAGATACCTTGAGTTTTCTTTTGACTAAAACTAGACTAAAATGACGAGACTTTTAGTCGACTAAAACTTGACTAACAAAAAAAGACATTTTTTTTTACATTTGGCACAAGACTAAGACTAAGACTAAATTAAAAATAGGTGACGAAATTAACACTACAAGGCACCATGGCTGTTTTTTGTCAGTGAGGATTTGGGAAAAAATCACCAAATAGGTAAAGGTCTGAAAGAAACAAGAAAAGACTGGAACCTGTTTTAGTTACCAGAAATCAATTTAACTTTCCATCCATCTATGTTGAGATAAGCAGGACTATTTATATATATATGGCTTAGTGGATAGCACTGTGGCCTTGTGCTTGGTGGGTTTCTTTCAGGTACTTTCGGGCATGAAGACAAGCAGATTAGGTTTATTGCCATTAGCCTGTAGTGGGTAAATGCATGTGTGAAACTTTGCCTCATCATGGTCAAAAAATTAGATTAATACAACGGTAATCACCGCTGGCCTCCATTGTCACTAAATAGACTGCAGAGGTTCCTAGATGGATGGATGGATTTGTGTTGTAGCAATACAATGCCCCCTCACTGAAACTAACCTGTTTCTTTCTTTTATTAAAGAGGTCCTATTATGCTTTTTTAAATATTTTCTTTCATGCAGTGTGTCATGTAGCTGTATGTGAATATAAACTATCTGCACTATCTGTGATGCTGACTGCACAATAAATAGAGTTTTTGTCTATTAAAAAAAAGAATCGTCTCACATTCACCTAAATGAGTTGTTAGCAATTCTATTTTTACTCTGTTACGAATCCACGTCACTCCGTAACATAGTTGCATAATGTCCGCCCACGTTCTATGTCGCGAACAATGTGCCGCCTATTTACGGCAAGCCTCGAGGGAAAAAATGCCAAAGAGTAAGGGCACGTAGCATGCGCACTTCACATACACGCAAAGAGTATGGGCACGAAGCATGCGCACTTTGCGCATCACACACACACACACACACACACACACACACACACACACACACACACACACACACACAAAATGCCTAAGTAGTAATGGTGGACTAGCGCTGGCATTTGGACGAGAGAAGGAGTGATTGTTGTGGATCATTTTCTTTCGAAGATTTTTTAACCGGATTATCTTTGACTGGACATATTTCCCGTCATCGGCCTCTCGGACTTCATTAACCCTGGTAAGACCGAACTATACACCTCTAACACACATACAATAAACATGGACTTCGGACATTTTCCACTCACTCGCACACATACATTACACATACCGTTTATTATATATAGTTTGTAAATATTGTTTATATCTTTGTTTAGTTGTAGTGCACCTTTTTCATTTACTTTATTTAGTTTTGTATAATACACGTTTGCTTTATCTACTTGTTTGTGTTTGTCCTTTTTGCTTTTTGGGGTTTAGACAGACTGAATCTTTGAACTGCTTCACACGAGTCGTTTACGAATCATTTAGAAATGGAGAAGAATTAGTTTGACTTTGCATACATGTAAACCTGTTTTAAGAGACTCATTAAGCAATATTAGCAACCTAAAAATGGCATAATTGGACCTCTTTAAAAAATTAACCATCGTCAATCAGTCACAAATAAACATTCCAGCATTCTTGATAACCTCTCTTTCTCACAATGAGCTTTTAAAAGTCCAATGCAGATCTGGCAGTGGAGTAAAATCATTCCAATAAACACCAAACAACAATGAAAAATTAATTACACTCCGTGAGTCCTTCACCAGTTAGTACTCTGAATACATTTGGATAGGGCTTACTAATATAAAATGCACAAATCAATTTTATTAAATTCATATTTGGGCACTGAACCAAATCTGAGTGACATCTTTGCCAGATGTTAAGTGTATTTTTATTGAAACACAACAGTCCCATTGCAATGCATGGTAACGCACATTGAGTCTCATCCAAGAAGCAATACCTGAAGTAATTTTCTCTTATTTTTGATCATATCCAAGATTTTTATTTTCTTATTTGTATTCATCTATACATTTCTGGGATTTACCAATGTTTTCCTATTTTTGCTCTTCTCCTACTCCCCTGTCACTCTGAGACATTCTCACTATGTCAACAAAAAATTGTGTGAACACAGTAAGAACTTGTGCAATTTGGCAGGAATTCAATAGCATTGTCTCCCTTGATGTGAAGTGAGGACATTGTTATGACAACGTAATAAACATATGATCACCTGGTAAGAGCGTGGTGACAAACATAGTAATAACACTGTTCAATTTCAATCACATAGACGCATTGAGAACCTGATGGGGACCTGACTATAATGTAGTGTGAACTTAATAAATGCACATTTTTCCATTATGACCCCTTCCTGCTGTTTTCATTAATACTTTTAGGGCTTCATGATCTTCATCGCAGTATGACTGGGCCTTAGGTAAGAGAAATTTTTTTGAGTGGTTGAGATCAGTCTTACCAAGAGAAAAACAAAACAACATTTTTGAATCAGTAAATTGTTCGTCCAATACATTGAAACATAGTTTTAATATTAAGAAAAAATGCATCGTATAATTAATATAGAATAGTATATTATATTATACAGTATGTTTAAAGACATTTTGTCGGTTAATTGATCTTAATTAAGACTATCAAACCATTAAATGCTTGCATGTGTCCTGCTTCTAAATGGCTCACAGATTGCTGTTGGATGCTTTAGACATTCAGGGTTTACATGGAGAGTGTGTTTTTAGAAAACACACAGGCCTATTTGATGAGACTGATGAATGGAAGCTGTTTCAGATTCAAATTCGTCTTGGATTGCCATAAGCACTCTGAAACATAATTATGAAAACCATTATCCAGTTCAATTGTTAATTTCAACTGTTTAGTTCTTTAAATGTGCGTCCCTCATTTGAAACAGCATCACAGATCTTTTGCCATTGCTGTTCAGGAAAAACACATGTTTACTTCTTTTAAGTTCATTTCAAAGTAATTTTTATTTTACTACTGCTGTAGTTCTTCATCTTACTACCTTTTTCTTCAGTGGCATCTCTGTAATTCTGGTGCTCGATTTGCAAATAGGATAACTTTTACCTTTCCTTTTGTTAAATTTAAGATAAAAAAGACTGATGCTGCACAAGGCCCATTGTCCATAACTGCTGAAATTGTTTGTTTCTTTTTTCCTACATTACAGGAATTTTTAAACTAATGCAATGCAATATCTCAGTTTGACATGTTTTTGCATCAAACAACTGGAAACTGTGTACTTGAAGGTAGCTTCATGGTTAAGTGCTAAAATAATTTGCATACAGCATGTGATGTCAATTTATCTGAATAAAGATGCATTTAAAAACCAGTGTAAGTGGATACTATCCCAACAGGATTAAACCCAGACGCCTGAAACAATCAGGTACTGTAGTAAATGAAGTTTAAGGTTTAAGTACCTGTTTACGCTTTTATGCATCAGAAGTATCAGGGTTATATCCACGTAGGGATTAAAATGCAAGCTTAACTGCACCCAAGATCCACTTTAAACAGATTGTACACATTTATTTAGATGCATTTGTTTCTCCAAGCCACATAAGATAACCAAAACCCTGTTCCAAATTGTTATATAATAACCAGAGGTGGAAACTAACAAAGTACAATTGATTTTTGTTCTATGATTCATTTATTTTTTATGTCATGTTATTATTACTGCATGTGATTTTCCATATTGTTTCCTTATTTTTATATGACTGGTTTAACAACACATTTATTTTTACATGATGCATTTTCACTCACTCATCATCTATACCGCTTTATCCTTTATGCATGGTTGGGGGGTGCCAATCAATCACATGGCACACATACTATGTGCAATTTGGGAACACGAATCAGCCTGATTTGCAAGTCTTTTGAAAGAGGGAGGAAACAGGAGTACCCGAAGGAAAGCCAGGAGTACCTGGAGAGAACAAGCAAACTTTTTGCACACAGACCTGAGGCAGGAATTAAAACTAGAACATGGAAGTGCAAGGTGACAGTGCTAACCACAAAGCCACTGTGTCGCCTGTTGCATCTTAACTGGTAATAAAGTGTTTATTTTTACTACTATTTACTACTATTTAACACGTATAAACATTGTTTTTATGCCATTATACAGTATATGCATTTGAATTATTAATGTATTTTAAATATTTATTTTCAAATGTAATTTTCATGTTTAGTTAACAATTTCAACATAGATTTTTTCATTATTCAATTATTCACAAATTTTGCAATTTTTTTTTACATTTTCATGATTTATTTATCCTCACCTTTTTTCAAAATATTAATATATTTTTATTACTTTTTTTTTCCATATTTTTTATTACTATATATTGTGCATACTATATTATGGTGCTGTCATCAACTACTGGAATGAAACTAAAACTGGTAGAAAACAAGGCTGATGATGCAGTAAACTGAAGTTTGCATATTGTTTATAATGTTTGTTTTTGTTTGTAATTGTTTATCATGATTGTGAACATTATTTGCAGTTAAAAATATTTTGTGTGCCACAGAATGCAACACCCTTTTTCCTTGATCAAATTGTTTGACTTGCTACAAAAACAAGATAAAATCACGGGTTTGCTATAATTTTTTATTATAGCACATTATTGATACAAAATTGCAAACCTCTCATTCCTTCATATTAAATTATGTAGACTCAATTAAAAAATGGCAACAAATGTTTTACTGCGACAGGCTGTTACTTTAGAGATCATTTAAAACTTGGTTGTTTATGTATCAATCTCAGCAGCAACCTCATTTCAGTTCCAGCACTCAGCATCACCAGTAGACTAATCACCAGCCCGATCATCTGTCATCATCTGCACCTGTTTCTCACTGGTTCATGCTTTAAATTATAATTTTTTTATGCTTGAATGATTCATAGCTTACTGTGTGGCTTAACAAGCAAAAGTTTTTTTTTGTTTTTTTTTCTGAAACTGGTCAGGTACAGGAACTAGGTGTAAACTGTGAACTAAACATTCGCCCAAAAGACCTCAAGGGTGTGGAAAACTATTTCCTTAAGAATATTAAAAAAAAAAAAAAAAATACATTCTGAACATCTGGCTTTTTTGGGGAAAATGAAGAAATAAAGAGTGGCTCAAGACTTTTGCACAGTACTGTTTATACTGTATGAGGGGTTGTTCTCATTCATGCCATAACATTATGACTGCTGACAGGTGACTTGAATGTAAACCACTTAAGACAAACATTTTGTTTGTATCGCATTTTATATCAGTTGATGCAGAGGCAGAAGTTGAAAGCAAACATAAGAATTTGGGTGAATTTGACAAGGGCCACATTGTGATGGCAAAACTACTGGGTCAGAGCAATTCCCAAACTGTCTTCAATTGGATAATTACTGAAATGTTTAATATGGTTCAGCTGGCAACAAGTTATTTAACCCTAACTCATGCAGTGAGTAGCTTCTCCAAAATTCTTTATTAATCATAAGGAGTCGGCGTACCCGTCGGTGGGTACAAATGCATTTTTTCTGGTAACCGTGAAAAGAATTTAAAATGCTCTGTCATATTTGATCAAACACATAAGTGTAGTACATCATTTAAATCTGTAAAGGGTCTAGTTTTATTTATGTACACTCCCAATATGCACAAATCAGTGTGCTTTTGTAAAATAAAGAAAATAAACAGGGCGCACTTTCAGCCGTCTCAGGCCCGGCGAAAATATTTTTTCGAAACACGTCGCAAAACGGAACTGAAACTTGGCGAATACTGCACACACAGACATGAGAAGTAAATCTATAGAAAGCTTAAAGTGGTTCCTTTTAAATTTTGCAAGTCACATGAAAACAAACATTCTCATATTCCTGTGAATTCTGTGTGTGAATTTCTTTCACACTTCGTTATCTGATAATGACCCGAGGCAAGACACGCCCACACGCTATTCACAGGAAAAACAGTCTGGGTACTCTACGTACATGGCCACGCCCCCCGGACACCGACATGAGAACAAACACACACAGAGCTTCACAGTTTACAGATTTAGTGACTTTTCTGTGCGTTTGGAAGATGGCATGCGCTACACAGCCGAGGAAGCTCTTCAGAATGTTCTGGACAGTGGGAGGAGTTTACCTTTACCTCAGAAGAAGACTGTGTGACTCCAACGACAAACAGGAGCATTTTAAAGAGTGAATATATCCAGCAGAGGACATTCAAGCAAGCTGTTATGACAATGGGTAAGTTATTAAGTCTTATATAACTCTTATTCTGATAATATAAAACTAATATTTGTATACATTTTTCTCACTTCGGCTAGCTTTTATTAGCTTATGTAAAACATGGTCTTTTAATGCCATTAACACAGTTTAGGTAAATCATGCTAACATGCTGCCTTATGTAGCTAAGAGCTGTTTATGAATATTTTTGTGATGTAAATGTTTATAATGCCTTTTGTTTAGCTTGTATTTACAGTACAAATGCCTGCTTAGGTGTTAATGTTTAGAATGTGTTAAATATGTATGCAAAGCCTGGCAAGTGGCCACTTAAATTAAATAATGAAAGCAGTGTGTAGTATTATCTTTCCTCTAAAAATGTCAGTTGTATTACCACCATGATGCTGTCATGTGACCTACTGAAGATAGGTGTATATTTTTCATGTTGAAGTGTGAATACATTTTTTGGGCCACTCTGTATATATTGTGTGTCCATACATATTAAGTGCACATCTGTTTACTCTAAACAGTGTAGGCTTACATTTTTTAAAAATTTTATTTGTTTTTAGGAATGTGTCCTTGCCTTCACCAGCACCTCACATCGGGACACGCAAGCGTCGTTCAGTTTTGAATGCAATCGAGAATCATACTGAGTAAGTGCACATATATGTGTATATATCTATATGATTATAATGTACATTAGTTTATTTTATCGTGTTATTAGCATGCTCATGTTTTTTTTGTTTTTTTTACTGGGGTAATCATTAAATATGTTTATAGCACACACCTCATATGTGGTAAGATTAAATAAAGTTTTGATTGTTGTAGACATGGATACAAATCTTAATTTCTTTTGCCAACCTTACAATAATCAGACATTGGAAACCCAAGGGGATTAATGTTAGTTGATTTCCGTCAAGTGGCGGCATATTGGTGTAGTGGTTAGCATTGTGGCTGTACACCTCAAGAGCTGAGGGTTTAATTCCTGCCTTGGGTCTGAGTGAGGAGTTTGCATGTTCTCCTCATGCTTGAAGGGTTTCCTCTGGGTACTCTGGTTTCCCCAAAGTCCATAGATACGATTACACTAATTAGCACTTCCAAATTGTGTGTGCTTATATGCCCTTTTAGGATTGGCACCCTGTCCAGTGTGTAGCCTGCTTTGTGCCTAGAGTACCCTTGGATAGGCTCCAGGCTTCCTGTGACACCATGGGAGATGTCTCTCATAACTCTCTATGTCCCTCAATGGTGCCTGAATGGTGTATCAGCATGCTGCTGCTTCGATATTTAGCTTTCTGTTGGCAACACATTATTTAACCCTAACTGATGCAGTAAGTAGCTTCTCATTTCTTAAGCAACTAATGTCAGAAGGCACATTCTGGAATCTTGGCAAAGATCCTTTATCTGTTTCAGGAGGATCAAATTATTCGCCTGCATCATAAAAAAGAGAACGACTAAGAAAACTACCAAATATACTAAAATTAGGTTACGAACTGCCCAATGTATTACTTTAACCTGGAAGGATAACGTTGAACCATCATCTTTGAGGAAGAAATACAGGTAAACAAGCATCCCACTGTAAATGAGCGTGATGGGAGATCACCTAAAGTAAGACCATTTTTACACACACACACACACACACACACACACACACACACACACACACACAATGTGAAGAGAGCTTAAGAGATTTGAACTAAACAGCTATGAAGCCTTAAGAAAACCATTGTAGGGTTTACATAATAAAGACAATGAATGACGGTCACATTGTTCAAATGTAGACATTTTAATGTGGACACAATGCCAACGCATCCTTCACCATTAATATGTAATGTTTAGCTCTGGGTCAGAGTTGTTTCGTATCTTAAAGGATTCGGGTTAATTTGATTAACGGAATAAAAATTTATAATGTACATTTTATCGACTACCCGTCCACTGTTTAGCACAATTTAGTGTATCTTACCAGTTCTGCTTATCACGTGGCCAACGGCTATAACACAAAATCTAGTATTTAGCAATTATAAGCAAGGGAATAAGATCTGGGCAAGTGTTTGGACTTTAAAATACATGACCAAGACAACAGTTCTTTATAAAGAAACGAGAATTTATTTGACTAATCTACGATAAATGAAACTACACTACTTAAACACACACACAAACACACATACAAACAGTTTGGAAAGTGAATATTAATAAAGTTATTATAGTACTGTTCACTAGATCAACGAAAGTCACAAGAGCAGAGTTTTGGGTTGAATCTTGCGGTTTAGTTCTGAAACAAGCACCAACTGCAAGTTATGTAGCTTTGGTTGTTCCCTCCAGCAAAGGGAATCACGGCGTTGCTGATTGGTTGGTGCGCTGTTGTAGAGATGACGTCGGTTGGGAAAGCCCTTCGGTAAGGCGTTGGTTGCCTGGTTACCGATGGTTGCCCTCTGGAAATTCTCCTGAGGGTCATTTTTTGTTGATGGACTTTGGAGTTCTGGAAGTTCGTTAAGAGTTCTTGAAGAGCGGATGACGCCAGCAGTGGCGTAGCGCTGCAAGGGCGGGAGCCCGAGCTGATTGGAAGATGTTGTAGGTTGCAATTGTGATGTTAACTCGACTTACCACTGTAGACTGCCTTAGGGTTTTTGTCCCTTTGGGGTCAGTCCGTCCCCCGGGTGATTGGTTTAATCGGATGTGGTTGCAGGCCTTAGCAACGTCTCACGTGGTTCCTCCTTTTGTGCATAAATTAGCACAGTGTTTCGGCTGTCACGTGTGACCCATCCGGAGTCCCATTGGAGTTTTTGATACCTTTTATAAAGTAATTTTGCATGATCTCGGTTCATTCTACCAATTTCCCGTGTTCACCAACATTCTTGGAATAAAGCAAGCTTTAGATTGACACCAAACATTACATATTTTACCCACTCATTCCTTCCTTTATCTAATAAAAGGGGTTTGTAATGCTGATTACACTTTTTGAAGTTATGAAGAATAATCAAACATACACACAGGAATAAAACATACTAAGTAAATATATGTATACTGTATGCGTTTTGCCCTAATGGCCCAGTTTAAAAATGTTTAAAATAATGTTGATGCCATATGCCTTTGTTCATTGAAAGGGATGTGCTCCGAGGGTCAGGAGAGTGTCCAGGTGTGACTTGGTTGTTCTCCCCGCAGCTCGAGGTGAAGCTGTAAAATTGTCTGCTTTGTTTACCGGATCGCCGATTTACAACCTTTGGTTTTGGGGTCTACTTCAAAGCATCTGGCCTTGTGGAGTTTCTTGCAGCTTAGTTTTACAGAGGCCCCCCTAAGATCTCGAACCAGATAAGGTTATCGGGATGGCGCCATGCATGCTGGGAGAGGATGTCTGGACTGTGATCCCTTGATTTCTCTCTCTGTGGAAACCCTGTTATTCGCTACACCATTTATCAGTGCGTCTAATCTGGAAAAAAAAAAGCTACAATTTGTTATTCAACATAAAGGATGGTCTGATATGTCCATATTGGCCCTGCTCCAGAGAGATGGGTGCATCAGGATAACACTCATCATGCCTACTACCTACTGTACAAGCCGGTGGGGACAGTGTAGAGTTGTTATATATACTGTACATATAAAACAATATATAAGTTGATAGAAAAATCACAACATTTGTCTTATCATAGGGTAAAAATCCTTTGTTCACACCTAGCACTGTGGTCTGAGACAACCCTGTTTATTCACTTGGTCAGACTGTGTAATTATGCCTTTTCAGAGGGATTTATAATGAATCACTGCACAAAAGGAACTGAGGAAACCATCTTGCCTGCTGTCCAGATTTCCTATCCATAACATAACCATTAAGAGCTCATTCAATGACTAGCTCAGTGCCGCCTGAAGCTCGTCTTTGCTGGAGAGCCTCTTTCTCATTCTTTTTTTCTTTGGCAAGCAGCAATGTCATAATGGGTACAACAAAGCAAGTTATTTACAAAGTGCACTCTCCTCTACTCAGCTATTTTCTTCCAGAATGAGGCATAATTCAGCTTTCCACAGTCGTCCTTGGGTGAAACTAGACTCCTGCAGGGTTGTTCTTCTTAAATTGTTTAAAATATCCTGCTTATGAGTGTAATGTAATGACACCACCAGTATCTGCCAAATATCTGTATCCTGATGTTCAGTGCTGTGAAAAAAATTTGCCCCTTTCTTCTTCTTTTTTTTTTTTTTTTTTTTGGCATATTTGTCACAGTTAAATGATTCAGACCATCAAAGATTGCTGTTGTTGCCGCCAAGAGTGGCACAACCAGTTATTAGTTTTAGGGGACAATTACTTTTTCACATATGGCGGGATTGGATAGATGTTTTCTATAATAAATGGAATCATAATTAAACTACTCAGAGAGGAGTAAATATTTTTTCCAGAACATTATATGCTGTGATAAAACTTCCAACTTTATTTTATTTTATAGAATTGCTTTTACCTAGAAAAAAAAGCCCATTTATTCTAAATTCCTACCCTGAAGTCCTCAACCGAGTTCAACCAAGTGACATCATATTAGCATAGCTGGTTACCATATCAACAATAAGTAAATTATCAATTAGTTTTAAATAACAAATCCAAACTTAAAGGAGTCTGAATTCTTCATTAAGAAAGGCTCTTACTGGGGGAATCATTGAAACGTCCTGTGTGTATAGCACACACCTTATACTGTATGTGATATTATTAAAGAAAGTTTAGATTATTGTAGACATGTTTAAATTTCATCTTGCCAACACAAGTGGCGACATGGTGGCGTAGTAGTTAACATTGTGGCCTTGCACCTCAAGTGGTAAGGATATAATTCTTGCCATGGGTCTGTGTGAAGTTTGCATTTTCTCCTTGTGCTTGAAGGGTTCCCTCTGGGTACTCCGGTTTCCCCAAAGTTCAAAGATATGCAGATTATGCTAATTGGCACTTCCAAATTGTGTGTGCTTGTGTCCCCTTCAATGAATTGGCACCCTGTCCAGGGTGTACTGTAGCTTGCTTCGTGCCCTGAGTCCCCTGGAATAGGCTCCAGGCTTTCTGTGACACCGTGAGGGATTTCTCTCAAAACTCTCTATGTCCCTAAATGGTGCCTGAATAGTGTATCAGCATGCCGCTGCCCTGATATTTAGCTTTCTGTTGAGTAATGATAAGATTGGATTGTCTGATTACATCCATTGTGTCTTGCAGCTTTGTGTTAATTTAATCTATAACTAGGTCATCTCTTCGTTTTTGGACATAGGCACTAAATATGACCCTTCACTGTACCAGCAATAGCTAGACCTGCCAGCCAACTGGAGATTGCTTGGAAGATAACATCTGGTGGCATAATCCTCACTGGTGATTTTAGTGGGTATGTCAGTGCATGCAGAAATGGATGGGAAAAACACTGGGGAAATAAAACCTTGGTAAGGTAAATGACGACAGACTATGCCTAATATCCTTCTCAGCCTTTAACGAGTTAATGACTGGTAACAGTCTTTTTCAACACTCCATCAACATCAACTGACATGGTAAAATTCCCTAGGAAAAAAAGTGGATTACATGCTTATCTGCAGTTGCTTCCAATCCTCCTTAAAGGACATCTGAGCCATGAGAGTCTGACTGTGAGTGAGATCACTATCTGCTTTGTACAGCACACAACTGTTGGCTTCCAACCACAAGCAGGATTTTCTGGTTTGCTGTCACAGTCATTCATGATATTTTTTTCTGACCACATTTCTTTTGCAAAGTTAACAGTTCAGCATTATCAATGGTGTTGATGGTAGAGGTGTTTAATTATGTGTTCAACATTTCTTAACACAATTTCAGTAATTGTAATGTTTTCCATCCTTGAGGCAGGCCAACATTTTTTTTGGCCAAGTTGTGTATTTTAGACTAGATCAAGACAAGGTATATTATAAATTGATAGGGAATAGTTTGTGCATGTTTTCTTTGCATAACAAGGGTGTTCTAAGGCACAAATGGCAAAATATTTTATCAAAATTGTTGAGGTTATATATGTTATAAATGTCAATTTTGTGTGAATTTTCAAAAAGGTGTAAATAAAGCTCTTACGGTTTTTAGACTGCATGCGTTTAACTATTAATGATAGGTTGGTTAAGTGTTTATTAAAAAAAACAACTTAATAACTTATGCTTTGATAATTACGAAACACAAAAACTTCGGTTTAAGGCATCATCAGCCTCCTCCTCCTATGTCAGCTTTATTTTTACTTCTGTAAATAAAGACAGCTCCTTGTCATCGTACAGGAATGTACCATATGAAGTCTATTCACGTATCCGTGGTCTGTGTATATGTCAGTCATCCCCTAAAATGTACAACATTACAGTAATAGTGGACAAAACCACAGCAACAACTTCACACACAACACACACATCCCCACATGCATCTCATGTCTCTTGTGCACAAATAATTTATGTATGTTTTAAGTTTTTAAGTCCAGTTATTTCTCTGCTTCACCACAAGCAGTATCCCACAACATATATTATTTCTCTGCATCTCTTCACATATCTTAGATGTTAAGCGACACATACAGTGCCTCTCATTTATTACTGCTGGAGTGAATGGAACAGTAGCATAACATTGCGTAATAGTCCATTTCTCGGTTGAAACGTTCTTCAAAAACCCTTTGAACACATTCAAACCACTCCATATATAGTAGTCAATTTTCACACAGGGATTGAAAAATGTTCCTATGTCTAAAGAAAATCAATCACAGAATTAAGCTAGAAATTGATGTGGACTAAACATTTTTCTTCCTTTCTTTCTATCATAGCTACTAGGATTTTTGTTTGCCCCTGCTTGCAATATTCATATTTCATTTCATTACTTTTATTTTCCAAAATAAAAGCAAACTCGTGCTGTGGTTTAATCTACTTTGACCCTGACTAGCAATTACCAAACATGAAAAAATAAACACTGAAAAGGCTTGTTAGTTCTTGTTGTCATTAAAAGTAAAAAGAAAAAAAAGCTCCTGCTTGTATGAGTGTATTCATATGAATTTGTTGCACTGAGCAGGTTGCCAATCCTAATCCACAGCTCTAGTCTCACCTAAAGTACATGCCCTGTGAACCTTTCTGACAAGCTAAAAACAAATACACAAAAATTACTATTCTGCATGCCATTCGCATATCATGTTCATTTCTAGTCAAATATTTCTTGTTGATTACATCCCTGTAGTTTCAGAAATACTGTACAAAAGGTCAACAGTCTGAAATGCATGCAGAACATCACATGATCATAACTATAAATGTGTTGAAAGAGCAAAACATTACATTTTTCACAGTCAGTGTTGATGTTCTAAACATTGATTTAGTTAATTTGTTTGCCCCAGCGGACACACTGTTAAAATAATTGAATTCAATTGTGCTTTCGGTATGTGTTCCCATCCACTACAGGACAATCAAATGTAATAAAAGGCCATCTATCGCATTATGGCTTTCTAAAGTGTGGGTGGTAAACATTAACTGAGATAAACCGAATCATGATTATGGGATAATGGCATTGCGTACAGCGGAACGCCAGGATCCAAAGTTAAAAAACAAACAAATGTTTAGCTAAACACATATTACCACAGTATAGTGCAAATATTTACTGCCCACTGAGTTATTACACGTACCTCAATACTGTAGCAAATCCATTTTTGACACATGGCTGCCATTTTTTCTGAGAGTTTATCTTTATGTTTGACTGACTTTATATTTAATGCCAATGTGATGGGATTGGGTTGCATTTTGCCTATGTGTTTTAGTTTTTAGGCCCCTTGTTTAAATTATACCCAGAGCAATAACCTGAGCTCACATTTCCATTTTTCTTTTATTGTCTAAGTCAGATGATTTAAACCAGAAGGTTTAATCGCTGCTTGTTTCAGAGTCACTTTTATTTCAAAGCTGCCATCCTTTGTAAAAGAAACAGCCGCTGTGCCACTAGAAATGGATGGGAAAAATTGATAAAACATATGCGTGAGTAGTTGATGCTCCTATTAAAAGGCTTTGATTTGTAAAATTGTCATTCACAAAAGTTGCCTTTTAAATGAACGTGCTGCAGGAAAGCATTTGGATTTACAAGCCTTTTGAAATAGAAAGCCTGGCGTTTCATAAAAAATTTTAATTAAGTGACATTGGTCCCAGATCAGCAGCTGAACAGCATTATGGATGGTTTTATAACACACATGGAAGTGCATGGTTTAATTATATTTTTTTTATGAAGTTTTCACCATTCAGCCTGAAAAAACAGCATTTATACATGAAATTATGATCATATTTTCAGTTTTAGTTTTTATTTAATTGCCTATAACACTTTTTGGGGTGCTTGGGTAACGAAAGGCTGGAAGCAGCCTTGGTGAGTCTAATGACTTAATTTCTCTATCTCCTAATGGTTTATTCCTGCTTTTCAGAGGTTCAGTTACTACACAGACACACAAATACATGAACGTTTGGCACAGGTCTCTCTCTCTCTCTCTCTCTCTCTCTAGGCTTCTCTGTGCCAACCCACACAGAAAAAACACTAATAAATAAACTTGATAAGCCACAGGTGTAAATCTTTTCATACTACCTGTGTTGGGTTCACATGCCTCTCTCCCTCTACAGACCTGAAGCAGGAATCAAACCTAGACCCTGAAGGTGCTGCAAACAAGAAATTAATATTAAGTAGCTGACACTGGATACAAATTATTTATGGTTTACTAAGGTATATATAGGATCTGAAAAAAACACCCTCACTGTCACATCCACTGCCGAGGCTTTGATTTCCACCTCAGGTCGGTGTGCATAGATTTAGCATGTTTTCACCCTGCTTGGTTGGCTTCCTCTGGGTACTCCGGTTTCCTCCCACAGTCAAAAGACACTCAAAGTAGGCTAATTGATTTTCCTAAATTTTAAAGTTTATGAATGAGTGTGCATTTGTGCTCTGCAATGGATTGGCACACTGTCAAGGGCGTACCCCATCTTATGCCAGAAGTTTCCTGGGAAAGGCTCCAGACTTCCCACGGCCCTGCACAAGACAAGCAGTATAGAAAATAAATGAATAAATAAATGATTTTATAGTAAATGAATGATTTTGAAATACAGTTGTTTTTGCTTCATGCAATGAGCATTATAGAAAATCATTTAAAAAATCATTTTTTTTTTTTTGTTTCTTCTCTTATTACCTGGGATTCTATATGAGTGCCAACAACCTCTTAACTGCTATGAATCCATGCTTTGAGCCAAGGAAATGAGCTGATTAGCTGATAATCAAAAGCCTTTTTTTCTGCCTGTGCTTTTGCTAATGTGGAGGAGGCTGTAAGAACTATTTGAGCCCACACTGAAGTGTGTTTTTGTAGGTGGGTAGGAAGGCAAGAGGGTATGAGAGATTGCATTCATTCAGGTTATTACAGTTATATAGATAATTAAAGTAATTTTGGTTATTTTAGTAATTAAGTGTTGAATATTTCGTATCATGAATACTTTACATAGTATTTCTGCTCTGTGCAACCTTTAAAGAGCAAGCTTCTTTACCGCTATGAAGATGCTTCCAAAATTATTTTTACCATTCATGAAGATAATTCTGTTAAAGACACACAAAAATAATGACATTTTTTCTAAACATATAAGGATGATTATGTTAAACATTTAGCAAAACATGAATTCCTAATTATTGGCACCTCGCTGATTAGACCTCCTCTGAAAACATTACCAATCCAAACTGTCCATATTTTTTTGTCATAATGCAGTTTAAAAAGTTTAAATATAATGCTAAATTGCAACCTTATGGCAGAGGCAACATGGCTTATTAAAACTAGCGAGTCGCATATACATTTCAGCACAATAAATTTATTCTCTTTGCATATCTCAGCTTGTGAGAGAGGTAGGGCCAGAGCACAGGGTCCACGATGATTTGACATGTGTCCCTGGAGCAGAGATAGTTAAGGGCATCGCACAGGACAAATCAGTGGCAGTTTGGTGATGCAGGGGTTGGAACGTCTGGTGGAAAGCAATGTGTAGGCAAGTTCATGTGTGGAAATGATTCCTCATGCTCCCACAACCAGTCTTTCACAGTTTCAGTCCTGGAATATGGCTGTGCCATCTGCACACAAAAACTCCACTGATGTGATAACCTGGTCATTCAGTACATTCAGGTCATTTGCTGACTCCATTTTATTGCCACATAACGTTGCTGAGTCTACACCTGATCTGAAGCAACTTCAGATCATAACATCAGCTCCAGAGGCTTGTGCAGTGGGCACTATGCATGATGGGTGCATTGCTTCATGTGATTCCCTTCATTTTTTTTATTTTTCTTAATAGCCTCATGGACAAGTTTCTTATGGCCACACAGCTATTAAGTTCAAATCCTATGAGTTCTCATCACGTTGTGTGTGTGTGTGTGTGTGTGTGTGTGTGTGTGTGTGTGTGTGTGTGTGTGTGTGTGTGTGTGTATGTATGTATGTGTTGCTTTAATTAAATTAAATAGTTTTAATCTTTATTAAATATTTAATTATTATTAAATATTGCTGTGGTTTCTACTGTTTATTATGTTTATGATACAACTTCACCAAACATTTTAGCATTATCCCTCCAAGTTTTAATAACACGTTGGACGGTCCTTAACCCAATTACAGTAATTTGAAATCTCCTTAGTTGTTTTCTTTGCTTAGCGTGGGTCAGTAATTTTACTTAAATACTGTACATGACCCCAAAGTTATTTACAGACATTTACACAATTTTGATTGTATATGTGCAGTTTAAGGATTTGCAAGAAACTGATCTTTAACCAAAAAACTATGTTTTGTTCCCCTGTTTGGTTATCCATACCATAAAAACCTTCAGTTGTTTTGATAGTGTCTTAGTTCAACATCTGGTAAATGGTATTTTTAAGGCTCTCTACTGGCAGACTAGACCACCGACTATTACAACGTTTAGTATTTTCTAATTAAGAGAAGTGACTCGAAATGCTTAGAACAAGTGGTATTCTAAAAGAAAAAAACATTTGCTGCAATAGCCTCCATGACAAGGTGTGTGTGTGTGTGTTAATGTGTCTAAATGGGGGCATAAAAGTGGAGGCAGTCAGTCTCTTACCAATCTCTCCAGTTAGAGTCTTGCAGATAAAATTTCAAACTCTCACTATGAGACTAACTAGCTTGAAATGCAACTGGCTTGAATGCAAATTAAATTTAGGAAATTTAAAAATGATACACTTAAAACTTCTAAATTACACTGTCACACCATCACAGTGTAATTCAGAGAGTGAGAAAGACAAGATTACAAAACCGGAAAGTTTTCAATTCGTCAGCTAAAAGCAGCTGAAAAACCAATTCAATTATTACTTTACTCTTATTAGTTACTCTTACAGACATTGGCTGTTTCTTTTATTTTTTCTTTCATTCATTCTTCATAATTCTCTTTTTCATCTAATTTGAAATCGTATCAAGTGCTTATCATGCAGCCAATCTCCTTTCCCATCTAAGGCTTAAGATAAGGTTGTTAACCAACAGCTTTATTCTCCTCCAGTTTGTAATAGTATGATACTGTACCGTATTTCAAATCGGTTCCTGAAAGCATAATAAGACAGAAACAGTGCAGGTTTAAGTGCTTTCTGCTTGCTTCAGATTGGGGTAGGTATCTGTACTGGGGTTTTAGATTCTTGTTTAGCACATGACACTACTGGCCAAGATATTTTATTGGATATTTTATTGTTTATTGTTTAGAATAAGAATAATCCATAACCTAAATCGTAAGAAAGCCGAATGCAGAGTCTCACAATGATCTGTTTTAGGTCTCATTTTGTACTAGGCCCTCTATTGTACTCCATTTACACCAGAAAACATTTTCAGCTTACAATTCTACTGTGGTGATGCAATATTACATTTGTCAGCTCAGCTGGCTTCCCTGCTGACTTCCGCTTACCTAGAAAAGAAAGTTAAGGCACATTATTCCAGTTTTATTTGAGTACACTGGTGGCCTATTACGTTCTGCCAAAACAATAAAGTTATGCCCATGCTATTTGAAGCTCAGAATGGTTTA
Source organism: Clarias gariepinus (assembly GCF_024256425.1). Lineage (NCBI taxonomy): Eukaryota > Metazoa > Chordata > Actinopteri > Siluriformes > Clariidae > Clarias > Clarias gariepinus. Next base: position 9,622,680 of record NC_071122.1, on the reverse strand, counting down.
GCTCAGTCATTTCTAGGTAATCTCCTGGCAGTCTCTTGCATCTCCAAAACCTCTCTTAGCTGGTGGAAAAGGTTTTTGAATCCAGTTTAAAAACTGGCATTCCATCGATAGCAGAAATGAACACTCACTCAATCAATCATTTTGTACATTTCTTATCCTGTACAGGGGTGAGAGATTTAGAGCCTATTTCCAGGACCTCAGGCCACCAGGAAGGGTACATCCAAGTAAACACACACACTCACAATATGGGCAATTTGGAAAATTCAGGTAGACTACCCTGCATGTTTTGTACTGTGGGCGGAGCAGACCCTCCAAGCATGAGGAGAACATATAAACTCCATGCACACAGACCCAATGGCAGGAGAAGAACCCTTGAGCCTGGAGGTGTGAGGCCACAGTTCCAACCCTACACCACCCTCTTTCCTATTTATCCTTTAAGAATAGAAGAATGTCATGGTGTACCAAGACTGGGTTATGGCACAAAGTTCATTTAAAGGAATGCATTCAAAATGCAGTTGTATGCACATTTGTATTCACATTTCAAACAATCCAGAATTTAAACATTTCTGTAAAGCAGCTTTGTAAAATTAGTTTACCTCTGTCTACTGTATACGTATTCTCCATAGTGAGCATTTTATGATCTGTCAGAAATGCCTTCATTTTATCCTCCAATTTTATTATGGATCAGATTATTGGCCTTCATCAAGCAAAGAAAACATTAAAATTAATGGAACTGGGGTAAGATCTCAGTATTAAAAGATGGAAGAATAGTGCTGAACTATTATTAGAAAAAAATCGGTTTAAAAAAATGATAAATGAGGATATTCAGAGATCACTTAACAATTGGTGAAGTTGAAGTTACATGATAAAAATGAACAGTTGAAAAGTTATAGCTATGTTTAATAACAAGAACCACTTATTGGTGAGACTAATTCACAAAAAAAAAAAAAAAAAACTTCAGTTGCTAATGAGCATAAAGATTAGACTTTTGAGCAAGGAAAAAAGGCAATGTGGTCTGATGAGTCTAGAAGGACCCTATTCCAAAGTGATGTGTGCATAAGGGTAAGAAGGAAAGTGCCTAAAGTGATGCACCCTTCATGCATAGTGGACACTGTACAAGCCCCTGTAGGCATTGTTATGATCTGGGGTTGTTTTAGTTGGTCAGGTAAATGCTCAGCAACGTTATGTGACAATAAAATAAAGGACTCAAACTGTGAGAGATGGTTCTGGGGTCATGAGGAATCATTTTTACATATTACATTAACTGGCCTCCAACTGAATGCTGTTTTCAAAGCTAAATGTTGTCCAACAGAATGGTATATTATTAGTGTATTGGTGTATTACCTTATGAATGTACAATATACTGTATAGTATGTTGTACACACTTTTAAAATAATACAGTAAACCCTTAAGGATTTTTTTTTGTATGCAAAAGAGAATGTAATACCCTAAAAATAATATTCAAGTTTACACACTTTATACTTTTCAATTATATCATATGCAGTTACTGATTAAAGATTTGCTTAATTTTGAAAACTTTCAGCCACAAACTTCTGACATTTTACAATGTGTTTTCCCCTATAATGAAAAAGATGAGGTCCAGATAAATTTATAATTTACATTTTCCATTAGATTTCATATTTTGTGCTAAAAATGTTGACATTTGTTGACAAATGTTGAGGTCTGACTGCTGATTTACTACAAGATAAGAAAAAAAGTTATTTTCCTTATATAATATAAGAAATTCTGTATATGGGTGTTGCCTTAAATGAGTTACAGAAACTTTCCAGCAAAGTTTCTAATCGTATGCTTAGTCATGTAAACTGATCCTGTGTTAAATTTGGAACAATAGCTATGACTCAGTTATAGGCATTATAACTTAGTAAAAAATGCATATTACCAATCTTAATGATCAACAAACAGCATTGTGGAGCAAAATAAAGTAATAAGAGTGACACTTTAAATAGCAAATAACACTGCCAAGCTTTTGACATGGGTTTCATGCTTTTATTCTCGTATTAACATATAAACTAGAACCAATCAACATAAAAAAATAAGATTAATTGTCCAATAATTATATTCATGTGAAAAGTTTGTACCCCCTGGTAAATTAGATGTTTTGTTGATTTGTCTCACCTATCCTTTGTTCTCCAACTTCACCCCAAGCTACGCTTTCTTCACTGGCTTTCTGCAACTGCTGAGATTACACATGACTACAAAGACCATGGATAATTACAGGTGGCACTGTGTCCAATCGTAAATCCCCAACCTGAGGCTAAAGCAGGGACATGCACAGACTTTTTAATGAACCACTGATGCAACCGGATATGAATATGTTTTTTATTGTATCCTAAGAAAAAATACTACAAATACTGTACAAACAAAATGGTTATATTTTTCCCTTCTGAAAATATGTACAGTAAAACAAAAGTCACCTAACCACAGCGTTTTTTTTTTTAAACACAGCTGGTGGAAGCTTATGGGCAAAATTGCCAGTTTTTCATGCACAAAAAACCTTATAATTAAATTTTATTATAAAAAGGTATAAAGGGTTGAGATTCCACAGGGTTATTCACAGCCTAGGCCACGCCCATTTTAAGTTTAAATGAAAATGCAAAAATAGATTTGAATATTATGGGCATTAACATATTCAAATACATATTCAAACATATTCCCTACATAAACCATCAGGGGTCTTAGTTTGTCAGCTGAGCTCAGCTGTGCTATTATTGTTGCGTGTGCTGTGCTATAGAACATCGCGTTGCATTCTGATAAATACCTTGCAGATGAGCCAGAAGAGGAGGATGAGAATGAAGAGAGTGTTCATCAGGCTGTTCCAGAAACCTAAGGCATGTAATAAAAAAAGATATGTAGTCTTGTATCTTGTTAATTAGATTCCATTGTTTGTATATTTTTACACATTTCATATTATTTTAATTGTATTTTAATTGTGTGTTATATTATAATACTAGATGTGCCTGCGACTTTGTTCGCGTGGAATTTAATTGCACACTCATAAGTGCATTTTAAAAAATTCACACCATCTGTTGAATTTTGGAATTAACTAAATTTTTAACGTTACCATGAATTATTAGCATTTATTAAGTAGATTTCAATTGCACACTCTTATAAGTGCATATTAAAAAAATGTACAGCGCCATCTGTTGAATTTTGAGATGAACTAATAATTTTTCCAAGGTCGATTAAAATTTTTTTTTTTTATAATATACGAGCGTGAGTGTTTTCTATTTACATTTCAGTAGCATATCGTCTCTTCTCATTGGCCAATTGCGCTGAAACAAAATCAATATGTTCTCAAGCTCAGGCAATACACCTGTCAAAACCAAAATTTATACTTTGTTCTATAGTTTTTATTACGTGATCCGCGCACAAACACAGACAGATGAAAATTCCAAAAACCATCTTGATATGTTCAGACAGGCCAACTTCACATTTTTATTATATGTATAGATTGTGTTTGTTGTTGCACCATTAGTAATTACACTTTGTGCCATTTGTGAAATTGTCATGCTTTTAGTCAAACCAAACTTTTATTTTTTACTGTCTCACCCGCAACAGTGTAAAACTTATCACACACTTACAACATTGTCACTGCATCTGGTGGGTTTTTCATCATAAAGTATGACAACTTGTATGCAGTATTTACTGTATGCTAAATTCTCTGAACATTTCTCTAAGCACCAGAAGTACCTAATATGAACAATGCATTCTTTTACAATGCAGCATGGACCTACCACAGTCACAGGACAGCTCTGAAGAGGTCCATTGACATAGCAACAACACAGTGACGTTCCAATAAGAATTGTCAGAACACCATGCAATCTTTCCTGTCTGCGTCATGCTTGTACTGTAGTACGTCAGTGAAGTCTTTAAGAGGTGTTAGTCATGCCATTAACTGCTCAATGCCATCATTACTACGTCCTTGTTAAGCTCCTGCATTTTGCTTCAAATAAGTCCTCACCAGGCTATTTTTAAACAATTCCACGTTAAGGGAGACTGTCCTTATATCTACTGTGTTCCTGACAAGTTTTATACGTTTTTTACACCATTCGCAAAATTTTTGAGGATATAACGGAAACATGGTTCATAGTGACAGATGTTTAACCACTAAACAGATCACCTGTAGAGCTGCTGCTCAAACAATGCGACTCGTTATAGCAAGCAGCACATTTGGTGTTCTGTAGGTGTCCCAGGTCCACAGAACTCTCCTGTTTTTCTTTCTTTCTTTACTGTAAATTCAAATATTTTAAGGACACAGCAGGTAGCATATTGCAGGTAGCAGATGTTATATTAATAATATATAATGTAAGTCCTTCACTTCTACATTTGTTAACCACTAAGGTTCATTGCAATGCATGAATTAAACCCCTGGATACACCTTCTTTGAAAAAGAACTTTGAAACAGTGCATCCACCATCAAATATTCAAAACATTTTTTGGTTGTTTGTCATCTGTGTAGTGTATCTCAAGCTTCAGTGAAACCAAACAACATTGCATAAAACAGGCATATTCTCAAGGTTCTGCAACATCCCCTCTCCCTTGATGGTAATCCTCGAATCATGTGGAGCTGTGTCCTTGAACACAAAGACCCCCAAAGTGGTCTTTTTTGTGGCATTCTTGGTCTTATCCATGTGACAAAAAATGTCAGCTGTGGGTATTTTAACTATTCCTTAACTGCCAAAAAGCAAAAGAAAACAAATTTGTGGCTTTTTACAAAGTTATTATTTTATTGAGTGTACTGTACATCATGTTGAAACAACTTCTAGTGCACAGCTATTTACATTATATATTACTTTAACTTCCCTGGTCATAATGTAGTTCCATACCTCAGACATGACAAAGTATAAGGACATCAGCTAAACAGAATAATGACCTTCAAAATAAAACTTCAAAAAGATGCAAACTGTGACAACTTGTGTCTGTAATTTCATGTTTTGCACTGTTTATTTTGCAGAGATATACAGATCTTTAAACAGGGATCTAGAGAATAGGATTGAATAAATCCAAATGTAGTTTTAAAGTTCTTAGAAAAAAAAAATATTTTAAACATCTTATTTAGTTGTAATATTAAATAACAAAAAGACTCTCACCAAAAAAAAAGAAAAAAAGAAAAAAACGAATGAGACAGAGGTGCACCTGTATGGCCGAAGGTATGTGGACACCTGACCCTAACATACATAGGGTATATTGTCCATCCCAAGACTGGTGCTTAAATTGTCTAGAATGTCTTTGTATACTGTAGAATTATATTTTTATTTATCCATTTATCTAAGACATCCAGACTGTTCAAACATACCTTGAAAATGGCCCTTTGACAATTCGAGCCCTACAACTTAACCCCACTGAACACTTTTGGATAAACTGAAATGCAAGGTGTGCACCAGACCTTCTTGTTGAGCATCAATTCCTGACCTTATTATTGTATTAGTGTGGCCGAATGTGAATAAAGACTCATAACTGTGTTTGGAAATCCTTCACAGAAAAGTAGAGGTTATTACATTGAAGGGGGACTAAAACGAATGAATATGGTGGTCAGATATAGAATAACTTCTGGCCATAATATTTCCATTATTCAGAATAGTATAATGAAATGGGAAGCCATTTAAAAATTCATTCATTAATTTATTATCTTTACCTCTTATCTTGTACAGGGTTTCAGGGACCTAGAAACGTTTGGGCAGGAGACGGAGTATACCCTAGACAAGGGTGCCAATCCAATGCAGGGCGCGCAAACACACACACACACACACACACACACACACACACACACACACACACACACAGATAATTAACCTAATCTACAGTACATGTCTTTGGAGCACAGAGAGAAAAACTTAACACATACAGACCTGAGACAAGAATTGAACCCACAACCCTGAAGGTACAAAGCCACAATGCTAACCACTAGGGAATTTTGCTGCCACTATTTAAAAAGACCAACCTAAAATTTTTGTGCCAGTGATAAAAAAATTGATTGCCTACTGCTGAAAAGACAACAATAAGCCTAATTAGCCTGGACAGTGATGTCATCTAACAAATTCACCTCTACAGTTGATAAAGAGCTAGTTCTTTTAAATGCTAAGAGGGAAGGCCATGCAACTAATGTATGCAAAAGCCATGCAAATAATTTATCTGTGTCCTTATTTATACATAAATTATTTAGCTTCCCACCGAAGTTCCACTGAATGCTATAATAAGTCAAATTTGACACATTCGTCTTGTTTAATAACTGTTGCTATCACTAGCATTGATTTTGCTGTATTTGGGTGCCATGGTGCAGTTTACAGTAATATATTTGAGAGACTAGCTTTTACTAGAAATTCTTTCAAGAATGGTTTCTTTTAGATACTTTATTACAGCAGCAAAAATAAATCACCAGTGCTAAAACAACTAAAAACAAGCTGGTTCTCTTGGAAATTTTAAACAGTTCACTAACTAAAAAAAGGCATCTTTATTTAATGTACTGTAGAGTAAACACTAGCATAAACAACATTGGAACAATGATACCAATTAGAGGGAATCAGTCAGTTCTCCTATTTGCTGCAGGAAGCAAAGTTTGCTAGAATCTGCAGAAGTTATGCTGGTGCCACTGAGGCATTTTTCATGAATGGAATTAAGGGCACCCAGCCTGTGGTCATGGCAACTATGGAAAAAATACACCCAGATAGCTGCCAAATAAATGATGAGCAACTCCAGCTGCCAAAATGTCAGTGTGCATAATAACGAGTCAGCTGGAAAAAAAAAAATCCCTGGAATTTTTATTAGGTCGTATTTTCCTAGCAGCTGGTTCTGTAAATTTAAGCAACAGGATTTTTTTCTGTCAAGCCACTTGATCTTTTTCCTGTTAGCATAGCCCTGACAGAAATAAGTTTTTTATAGCTTTTTCTAACATATAAATGCATATGTTAAATGTAAATGTTGAATGCAACCTGTAACCTCACTTTGTTTTCATGTTTTTTTTTTTTTTTTTGCTTTTTTTTAACCTGGGAGAAATTTCAGGTTGTCAACTTGTTGTTGTCAACATTACAGTTAAGGAAACAATTGTATTAGGTCTTTTTTTTTTTTTTTTTTAGTTAAAATGATGTTGGCCCAACATTGTCTACATACAGTAGCTATGGGATAATGTTAAACAAATCAACCAAACACAATGTTTCATACTGTATACAGTTGTGTTCGAAATAATAGCAGTGTGTTAAATAAAGTAAGTAAAGCCCCATATCCATGTAATAACTTTTTATTTAAATCACACAAATGCATTGGACACCCTGCACGTTTTGTTCTGAATTACAACATGAAGAAAAATGTGCTAAATGTAAAGTAATTAGTTTACAAACAAATATTAGACTGTTCTACTATAGTAAAAGTAGACTACATAAAAAAATAGCATCGTCATTCATCTTTATAAAGTGATGAATTTACCATTTAAACAAAAATGCTTAAAGTTTAATCTTTCTTGTGCATCTCTGAACTAATATTTAGATGTATAACCATCGTTTATGAGAACTGCATCACATCTTTGACAATTTTACCACATGCCACAATTCCTCTGCATTTCTTGGTTTTGCCTCAGAAACAGCATTTTTAATGTCAGCCCACAAGTTTACTATGGTATTAAGATCTGGGGATTGGGCTGGCCACTACATAACGATAATCTTGTTGGTCTGGAACCAAGATGCTGCTCGCTTACTGGTGTGTTTGGGGTCGTTGTCTTGTTGAAACACCCATTTTAAGGGCATTTTCTCTTCAGCATAAGGCAACGTGACCTCTTTAATATTCTGATGTACACAAATTGATCCATGATTCCTGAAATGTGATAAATACCATAGTACGAGAAGCATCCCCATATCATTATGCTTGCGCCTCCATGCTTCACTGTCTTCACAGTGTACTGTGGCTTGAATTCAGTGTTTAGGGGTCACCTGACAAACTGTCTGCGGCCTCTAGACCAAAAAAGAACAATCTTGCTTCTATCAGTCCACAAAATATTGTGCCATTTCTCTTTAGGCCAATCAATGTGTTCTTTGGCGAACTGTAACCTCTTTAGCACATGTCATTTTTTTCCAACAATGGGACTTCTTGCTGATAGCTTGGCTTCACATAACCGTCTAATAAAAACAGTACTCACAGGTAACTTTAGATATTCTTTGATCATGCTGGAACTGATCATTGGCTGAGTCTTTGCCAATTTAGTTTTTTTTTTCCCGATCCATTCGAATGGTAGATTTCCATTTTCTTCCACATCTTTCTGGTTTTGGTCTCCATTTTAAAGTATTTGATATCATTTTAGCAGAGCAGCCTATCATTTTCTGCACTTCTTTGTATGTTTTCCCATCTCTAATCAACTTTTGAATGAAAGTACGCTGTTCTTCTGAACAATGTCTGGAACGACCTATTTTACTCCAATTTTCAGAGAGAAAAGCACAGGACAACCTTTTCTGCATTCATCTTTAAATAAGGGGAACTTGTTTGACACCAGTTTTTCACAGAATAATTCACCTCTCCAATTGAACTTCACACTGCTATTATTTTGAGTGTGCCCCATATTAATTAATGATTCACTTACACAGAATCAGGTGCATGCAAGTCATGATTGTTGGGTCTGTGGGTTTTCTTTTACTTTACTACACCTACTGTACAAGTAAAATATTTACTATAAAGAAATATAATTTCTCCCAAAACAATTATTGATCTGGTTTCTAATGTGGGACTGCAATTATTTTGAACACAACTGTACCACATTAAAACAACATTTTGGCTTTTCGTAACCAAGCCTGTTCCCTTACCACGACTAGCCACTTCACCAATAGAGAACCTCCTACTAAGGATAGTAAAGGCACAGCTACATTACATGCCACTAATGCTAAGCAACACTTAACACTACTACAATATACTATGGCCTAAATATATTAAAAAGATATATAGGAGATATATAAGGATATATCCAACATGCCTAAAATTGTGATCACTGATTTGACACATTCGTCTTATTTAATAACCATTTGTTTAACTTACAAATTGATACTACTCCTTGCCTCTTGGTGTTGCTATCACTAGCACTGATTTTGCTGTATTTGGGTGCCATGGTGCAGTTTACAGTAACATATTTGAAAGAAAATTGAACATTATTATAAACCTACAGGACCATGGATCTATGTTAGGTCAGAAGTTGTGCAAATGGATGTTCGGTGGCACAAATGCTAAAAGTGAATGTCAATATTCTGTTGTTTTGAGGTCGTATTTGAAACATTGTTTTGGGGTATTCATTAAATTTTATCGAATTCATCCTTAAGAAAAAAATGTAAATAAAAAAAGTTAGGATTACTGACCACATTCCTTTTAAGAAGTTGGAGATTAAGCCTAAGGTCTTAAACATTTTTAATAATCTGTTGCCCAGTTCTGCCCAATTTCAGTCACTTCAAATCTCCTTAATTGTTTTCAGTAATTGACACAGGTGTCGCGAAGTTTGCCAGTTTTGGGAGTATGACTAAATCTTTTTTTAGCTCCTTGCTTACTCCTGGCTCACTAGTAAGACAGTCTCCCATTTTGTGAAGGGGTGGGGCCACTCGATCGGGCATGGTTGGTGAGTCATACTTGTTCGTGGATCTCAGGCTTTCTCCGCTGAGGTGGAAGCTTAGCTTGAGGTCTGGATGTCCAAAGTCCAGAATCCTTAATCCAAGGCTGGAGTTTTGAAAGCGAAAAGAATGCTTAGCAGATGTTAAACTAGGAAGGTGGCATGCGAGGAGGGCGATGCCACGTGGCCAAAGGCGAATGGACTGAGCACCGCCGTTGTATCACCGCTTCAAAGACAGACGATAAAGGACTGCATAAGCTGCCGCACCACTTTCACTCACAGCGCTGCACTCGGCGTTAAGGCCCCCGCATCGCCACAGTAGTAACCAGAGGAGCGACTGAGTTAAACTTACGTCTGCGGCCACACCCAATAAGAGCTGGGAGGTGCTGATTGGCAAAGACAGCAGAAGGAGCCACACTAAGGAGCTTACAGGAGCCATTGCTCACTCAAGCCCTAAAACCCTTTCCTTTCCCCATTTTCCTTAATAAAATTACCCTTTTCCTGTAAGACCTTATCTTATGCGTGTGAATAATCTTACACAGGCTAATAATTTCACCCTTCTGAGGTAGCCAGGGGAGCTACTTTTCTCTTTACCCTGGTTATAAAGAGTGGTTATTTGAGCTACTGTAGCTTTTCACCTACAGTTTTTTTTCTTCTGTGTGCTACTCAGTGAATGACACCAGTTGACTTAAAGACTATGTTTACAATCATATATAAGGTTACATTCTGAGATCATATTATTAGAGATTAAGAACAAAAACTGCTACCAGATTTAATGTGTGTCCTCATAGCTAGTTGACATTATTGTAATGAACTTGCCTACATAGAGAGAAAGCAGCGGATGTTTAAACTATTACAGTATGATCATAAAACAAGGACAATTTCTTGAAAAGCTTCAGGGTTATAGATGATAAGGCACCTTTTAATTGGCATCATTAAAATGAAAAAAATGAAATCATAATGTTTGAATTGAATTTTTTGTTTTCTTTTTTTGTAAAAATTCTGAGGAATGCACCCCTACACACACACACACACACACACACACACACACACACACACACACACACACACACACACACACAACCCCCCAGTGTGAAACTGAAAATATTTATGCATGGGCATGTTTCATGAAGTGAGAGAAGAAATTGTCTTATATTTCCTCACTTTTTTAGTTTTGCTCCATTTTCCTTGTCAACTCAGTGCACTGTGTACTCCTGTTTTCTGTTTTTTTTTTTTTCCTGTATTGCATGTTCACCTTCGAATGAAGCCATTCTAAAGCAGAGCACAGCTTGCTCGCCTTTTCACCTGTTTATTTCTCACAAGTCCCTAGATCAGGATGTGTTATGTTTCCATAACCTTCATGATGATTTTTTTCTATCAAACCACTGCGAGCATGCAATCTCTCGCCACATCTGCCCTACATCTATCACCACACAGTGACACACACAAACACTTTTTTCCCCCCACAAACATATCTCTCAAAAACTGAGTAAATCTTATATGAGGAAGAGATATTTGGCATATATATTTACCTATAAGTGGCATCAGTAAGGCTAAATCTAGTACCACAGTTTATAACCCGTTATAATAACTCACATAAACCTATGCAAGCATTCAGAACAAGATATTCCAAGACATGTTTTTTGACTTTAAAATATTTCAAAGCCATTAGCTCAATGTGTCCACATTACTTTACATAAGTAAGAAATAATACACAACAGGCAGTCCTGTTATACGAAAATAATCCTGAATTCTGATATGAACTGAATTCTACTTCTCTTACTGTATACCACAGTGAAAAACACACCTCTATATTTTTCTCCTTCTAATAAAAATAATTTTTAAAAATACTTTGTTCTTTAAATTCAAGACAGCCCTTTTAATTGTGGTGGGGGAATATTTAAAAAGTTTATTATTAGAGTTTATTATCATTGGACCTTATGCGACATTCTCTTAAGTTCTTAATTTTTTGTTAAGAGAAGACAAAGCCAGATGCGGCAAATATTCTAAACCATCCTAATCTACTTTTACCAAGATAAGCTGAATGATAAATTCAACTCATGTTCAAATTACATGAGAAGGTCATAGGATTGTGGTGGGGCTGATTTCTTATAACAATGAGACGGCGTACCTGGTGGAGATTAGAAATCTGGAGAACTTGAGTGCCAGAGAAACAACCTCATCCTTAACACAAAGCAATACAAGGGAGCTGATAGTGGACTTCAGTACAAAGCAGAAGAGGAACTACCAGACCCACATGATCAACGAGAGCCCAGTGCAGAATGTGGACAGCTTCAGATACCTCAGTGTTCACATCATGCAGGACGCCTGTCATGGTCCTGTCACATCAACACCATAGTGAAAAGGCCAGGGAGCATCTTTACCTCCTTAGATGCTTAAGAGACTTTAGATTACCCACTCAGGTGCTCGGGGATTTTTACTCCTGTATCATAGAGACCATCCTGATGAGATAGTTTGGGAACAGCACCATGAAGGATAGGCGAGTCCACAATGGATTGTTCTCTCTGTTCCGGTCAGAAAAGTGCTTCTGGTCCTGGAGGAGAAGTTTCTTCCAGGAGGCTATATGTACTCTTAATCTCAACACCACATAGGACTCAACTGATTGGATGCTATGTTTCCTACACACATGTTGAAGCCAGTGTTGGGTGTAATGCGTTACAAAGTAAGTGTTAGAGTACTCTAAGTGTTAGAGTACTTGGATTACTTTTTTGGTGTAACAAGTATCTAACACGTTAGGTCCACCATTTAAGTACTAAAGGTCTTGACTAAAACAACATGCATGAGGAATCACAAGGAGTTTTTATTTTTGCAATGGAAAAGTACTCTAACTAACATTACTTTTTAAAGACAGTCATTTTTGTAATGAAATTGGTTACTTTAAAAAGTAAAAACCCCCAACACTGGTTGAATTATTTGCACACTGCACAGAACTGCAATACACAGAACATATCTGGTTCTTTTTACCTATAAATGAGGACTACTGTTGCACTATTGCACTTTAATGATGGACAATAGTACTGCTGATCATCATTGCGTTTCACACTCCATGACCACCCATACTGCTCCACAGTTCTGCACATTGCACACATTGCACATTTCATATACTCACTCACTTATTCATCCTCTATACCACTTTAATATGTATTCGAATTGCAGAGGGGCCTGGAGTCTATCCCAGGAGACTTAGGGCACGAGGCAGGGTATATCCTGGACAGGGTTCCAATTCATCGCAGGGCACATACACATACACCCATTCAAATCCATATACTTATACAGGTAATTTACAGTTCATACTTTTAATATTTTTACATATTTCTTCTTTATACTTCATTTTATAATAACAAATTAATACATATTGGAAACAAAAACACACTACGAAAACCCTGGATGGCCATTTAGAAGCATAATTCATGCAACCATCCAAGGGTTTTTATAGTCTTTGGATCAATTGACCAAGAGTAGCTCTCAAATTAAATCATATATACAATCATTATAGTTCCTCTACAAGCATTGTAGCAGTTTAGTAAGGTGGAGTGAAACATGGACACCAGGTTCCAAGAAGAAAGTGTTCGTTTATAAGCCATGGATTACAGCAAGACGGTAGGCAATAATCTACGTACTGTACAAGCATTCTGAGTTAGGGTGCCCTGCCCCTTTACTGTACACAGTAGAGCTGTCCTTGGTGCTGGATGTGCACTGTATTTGCCTTCTGTGGTTTGAGTGAGGAGTTGTCCATCTGTAAGAGGCATTGGCTATTAGTCTGCCATCACAGCACATCACAGTAATAATCTAAATGTAATATACGATACTTTATATATTTCTACATTTTAAACCTATTTCACGTTTATTAGACAAACCAAGAATGCACTGTAATAACGGGAGGTGTTTTCATATCTTTGTAAGAGTGCTTTTAACCACTCAAATAATTTTCTCCTACCTATGAGGAAAGCAAAAATAAAAACATATTGGTGAATGCCTTAAAATGAAAAATTTGAGGGTCTAATTAAATGTAAGAGACTATTTGTTATATACATGTGTTATGATTTAAACTGACTTTGTGTACATGTGTAATGGATTGGCCAACTTTTTAAACAATTTTATTTTAACAATATTGGATTGCGATTGGCAGCACAGTGGTATAATGTTTAAAACAATTTCCTTCTAATTCCCTGTTGTTTTTGAGTGTGTGTGTGTGTGTGTGTGTGTGTGTGTGTGTGTGTGTGTGTGTGTGTGTGTGTGTGTGTGTGTGCTTGTGTGTGCTTGTGTTCTCTGTGACGATTTAGCTGTCCAAGGTGTAACCCTTAGGTCTCTTAGGCTCCAAGTTTCCTGTGACCCTGTACTAGATAAGTGGTATAATGAAGGAGTGAGTGGATATTGATTTTAAACAATCCTAATGCATACATATTATAGTCAAAGTCAAAGTAATTTTTAAAGCACATTTAACATTTTATAGTAGTTCCTCATTTCTTTTTTCAAAATTGTTTTTTATTAATGTTTAGATTTTTATAATATATTATTATTATTGTTGTTGTTATTATTATTATTATTATTATTATTATAAAAATCTCATAATTACATATATTTCCAATGTCTATGGTTAGGTTAATTTATGAACTATATACATTTATGTATGGGTAGTAATATGTACTGTAGTTACATATTGTCAAATGTATTATTATTATTATCATTATTATTATTATTATTATTACTTAAATGGTAGAAAAAAACCTTAATTTGAAAGGGTGAAGGGACATTTTTTCCCTTTGTAAAAGTAGCTAGTTTGCTTGTTTAAAATCACAAATTATTTTATAAACATCCTAAAATTGTAATGCCAATCCAAAAAGTGACCCAACTTTTTGTCAACAACACAAAATGTAATTTGACAGTAAAAGTTTATAATCTATCATTTTACAGTTATTTGTAATGGCGTTAATAATTTTTTGAAATTTTATTTTAAAAAATAATATTTAAGCATCATGGGGAAAAATTACTGTTATTTTCAAATTCATTTATTGTATATTTTGCACCAGTGTAGTGTACTCCTGTTGTTGATGCTCCTGTTTGTTTCAATGTATGCCAGCTATAAATAATAATAATAATAATAATAATAATAATAATAATAATAATAATAATAATTTCACTTGTCTTGACTACTACTGGCATAGGCATTGGTCTAAAATGTTTTGAGTTGTATTCTTCTGGTTTGTGCTTACTGTTTATGTAATTCTGTGTTTCCCAATTATACAGTAAAGAGTAAGATGTTTATCTGCGTGAACAATCTAATGCTATAATAAAAAAAAAATGCACATCTAGGGCAGGCATCCTTTTGGGAATATTCAGGATATGATCCATAAAATGCAATAAATACACAGAAAAACTAAGTAAATGGATTTGGGCATGTCCCTAGAACAGTGCACATTGAACACTTAATCTAGGTATGTTCAATCACTTATTTTAGGTATATACTGTTCTGGTAATTAATTAGACATTAATAGTACAGAGAACATAATTTGTATTGAACACATAATGCGTTCTAACAAAAACAAATATGAGTAGATACAACATTTTGCCAAGTTGCCACTGTTGGGCCCTTGAGCAAGGCCCTTAACCCTCAACTGCTCAGATGTGTAATGAGATAAAATGTAAGTCGCTCTGGATAAGAGCGTCTGCCAAATGCCTAAATGTATATTAAGTTAAACAATTTGGAACAATGTTTTACTGTGAAGTGCAAAGTGTAACAACCTCAGCAGTAACCGCATTTCCCCTCTCATCTGTTCAACTTTCATCTCATCTCAACATTCAGCATCACCAGTAGACTAATCACTGGCCACATAATTATCTGTCATTATCTGCACCTGTGTCTCACTGGTTCATGCCTTCAGATGTTTTTGCTTGAATGAGTCATATGTCAGTGTGTGGCTTAACAAACAAAATCATTTATTTAAACCAAATCAGGTACAGGGACTGAACTGAAAATGGGAGACACACATTTGGAAAAAATTCTAAACAATTGCCAAAAGACTAAAACTAAACTTAGAGAGAGAGAGAGAGAGAGAGAGAGAGAGAGAGAGAGAGAGAGAGAGAGAGAAATTGCTAAATTTAAAACAACTGAAAAACACCTCACCACAAAGTACAAAAGTGCACAGCTCAGTATCTATATTCAAATCCAACTGTCCTTAAAAAAAATGAAAAGCCTTTTTCATGACTTTTCCCACTAAAATCCAGTGTATCAACTGAGACCACTCAACCTCCCAGTCCTAAACACCTGCGACCTGAGAAAGGGAGTCAGCTGTGAACGGTGGTCATCAATTCCCAGTCGATATGGACCAGATCCAATATCCACAGTCATCTTGATTCAAACCCAGGCCAGCTGCACGCATTGTGATTGATTAGAGCTAGTCTGGCATTGGGCCTCGCCTCTAGGACAGGCAGGTGGCACTCTCTCTCTCTCTCTCTCTCTCTTTCGCTCCCACACAGACATTTACCCACTCCCATACATACGAACACAAGCTTTATTGTCACGGCTTATCAAATCCCTCACAAATGGAGAGACACGCACATAAACGAGCTGCTTCAACATCATTCTTTTATCCTAGTGACTTTATCAGATGTTTATTCACACGGTCTACTGAGGAAAGTATATGTGAGTTTATTTTAAGGAAAAAAATCTCTGTAAAAGAAATGAGATTCTTTCATCGAGGGGCGAGGGGATTTGCAGGGTGGAATCTAACCTGAATCACTTTATTTTCATCTTCATTAATAACCTTCAGTGCTGTCCAAGATTGATTTTGTAATAAAAATAAAGTTTTGGGTTGACTAATAGTGGTGGCAGTGTAATTTAGTCCTCTCTCTAAAGCAGAAAAAGACCAGCTTCCAAAGCTTAACTTTTATGCTAATAACATCATGAATGCCATGGTGCTTCTCGACTAGCTAGGTAAAATGTGTCTTTGCCACAACTGTGTCATATAACTGAACTTTGAGTCCAGTGTTTTCTGTCTTTAAAGTAGGTTGCTATAACAGCATGCCCTCAGGTCTTTTATTCCTTAATTACTAGGAAGTCACATAAGCATGTGAGTTGCAGAAAAAAAAAAAAATCTATTTGGGTAGAAAGGTTTACTTTTATAAAAGACGGTGTATGTATATATATATATATATATATATATATATATATATATATATATATATATATATTATATATATATATATTACATTTTTCTATTCTTTGCCATGTGTTTCTTATTATCTTGATAAAGTCAGGCCAGATTGTACAGATTTGGCACATATAGCAGCAGTCCACACAGTTCTTGACTTCAGCCTGTGACTAATAAGCCTTAATTATTTTAACATCCAAAAGTCAAACAGTAAATGTTACTCCTTTGTCATGTCTTCACTTTGTAAATGTGACTGAAGAGTGCAAGTGAATTCATTATTAATGCCACATTTTTAAATCACAATAACTTTTTTATTAAAGCCATGAGTCTCTTTTCTAAATTGCATGAATATATGCTGTGAATTAAAAATGTTAATATTCACTAATATCCTATTTTTATTATTTAAAACAGACTTCTTAATCAAATAAAAAAAGTTATATTAAAGATTTCCAAGTTCTGTTTTTGCCTAGATATACAGTAATTGTAAGTACTAGGTTCTCATTTAAAATATAGTTTATATCCTTTTTCCCTTTTCACACCCTTTCTTAATTTTACATTACTAGACTTTTTCTGCCTAATATCAGGTCTTTTTCTTTTTTGTATTAATTTGTTAAACTTTACCCTAATACTGTATACTTATGCATTAAAAAATATATTTAAAAAACTTTCTACTACAGATATTATGATAGACCCAAAGACATACTGCTGCAAAAAGCACATTGACCTGTGTACTATATGCAGCTTAGTCAGAGAAAGAGTGGGCCACCAGGGAGCTGAAAAACTTTAGCGAAAGAGCATGAAAAAGCTCTTAAAGTATTTTTTCCTCTGACTGTCACACAGTAGGAGTGCTGTTTCTAAAGGAGGATTGTAGCATATGGTTCTGAGATATGACACACAGCAGGGTCTGGTGATAGTCCCACTGTATAATAAATGGCACATTTTTGTAGTCAGGAGAGGAAAGGATACTTAAATGCAAGGATAAACAATGTTAAAGTCTGACTCAATTTAAAGTTTAAGTATGTAGCCAAACGAGTACTTAACGTGGCCCACTTGTGACAAAATAACCTCCGAACTATATATACTGTAAGTACAATAAAGAAGTACAGTACGGGACTCAGTTACCCCCCATCTCTGTACACCCGGAAAATATAAGGACCTTATCTTGTATGTGATGGGTTGTGGGCTGAGACTGTTGTCTGCCCAGCAGGGGTAACACAGTGGATATGGCATTAGACTGATACGGAATTCCAGGTTCAAACCCCAGCACCACCAAACTGCCACTGTTTGCGGAGCAAAGTAACTGCTTTCATAAACAGACAAATCATAATCTATTTATATTGAATTCGAATCAAAATTTAAAATATCCAATTTTTTAACCATTAGCTACCCAATTTACACTTGTTAAATTATTTTTAGGAACACTATACTAATACTGGGTATACTAATCCCTTTGCTCTTAAAGCAGCCTCATTTTGGAAATGTTTCTTTATGATTTTATCCAATGTTAAAATTATTGCATAACAGTTTTTTTTTTGGCTCAATTTATGCTGTGAATCCCCCTTTCTCCCACAACCAAAAGGTGTTCCACTGCATTAAGATCCAACGTCCGGGATAGTGCTATTAAAAGATGGGTAATTTTTAAGTAAAACAATAATTTTTCTACACAGATTAACTCAAATATCACAGCATTTGGTCCGAATGACAAATTCCTACCGACGATCTGTGTGCTTCAGGGTAAATTTGTCCTGACTTTAACTGTCCAGTTTTGGTGAACCTGTACCTACTGCAACCACAGCTTTCTGCTGCCTAAAACTGAATTTGGTCTTCTGCTGTGGTAGCTCATCAACTTCAAGTTTAATCAGTCTTGTGAATTCTGCTCTTCATAATTGTTCAAAGTGCTTATCTAAGTTACTGTACTTTAGATTTTCTGTCAACTTTAACCAGTTTGGACATATCCTGAAACAAAACAGTTTTGTACACATGGATCAAAGAATGCTGTTATCTAAAGGCAATGTCAAAAATACGTCAAGGCTACCACATGCAACTAAGGATACACCTCTGTGTGATTTATTGTTAAAGCAAGGTTGAGGGTGTAGTCTTATGACTCTACAAGGGTACGACTCCACAAGGTCACTGGGGGTTTGTGGTGGTGTCTGGAATCAGGACGTTGGCAGCAGATCTCTGATGTTGAATGCAGTGGATTGGGCTTCCATAGATTGGTCATCCCATGGATGCTTAATTTGTTTGGGAGTTTAAAGGCTGGGTTGAAAGCCTTGGCATCTTTGCCTGCTAAACCCCTACCCCTTGGATACCTTGATCATGCCACCAGTTTACTTGTATATGGTTGATAATCTGTTAAAGTGTACTGTAAATGTTTTGTGATGTTATGTGAATTTAGGACTAATTGATGTATACTGTATATACATATATACTAATTTTATTGCATTTAATTTTACTTTATTTAATTTTTTTGATCCTGTAAAGCTGTTTTGTGACAATGACCATTGTTAAAAGAGCTACATATGTATATGGATTGAATTGAATTGATGTCAACCTATTTCAGGCTTTGTGTAAAATAGACTAGTATGAAGGAGAATTATTAGATTTGCATTAATTGCTTTCACAGTTAAACACAACAAAACAAAATTAAACAGCAAGCGCTTTGCAGATGTAGTAAGTGCTTGAAATGCTTGATGTGGTACTTTCGAGAATGCGTCAGCTTCTAGTGTTTAGAAAACAAACTGCTAATTAGGTACTCCAACTCTCATGCGGAGATGGCATGCAGTAAGATCCTCTCACAGCATGTTTCACTTGAATGACAAAATAGCAATTATGGATCCAGAGCCATGGATTTGAGCTGGGAGTTCAAAATGAAGAGTAATAGCTACAGAATTTCAGATGAATGGAAGTCATCAATCATGGATATGAATCTCCCAAAATGCAGTGAGGATGATGTAGTTATGTGATGACTGTTGTCTACTTCAGCAAACAAATTGGTTTGAAATGAACTGGCAAGGCATGGTGATTGAAAATATTGATGGGAAATACACTGTCTCCAGAAAAAAAATAAGTCGGTGTTTGGGCTTAAATGAACAAGTATTGCAAAGCCTTTAATAGGATAATTACTGCAGTGATTTCACATGGCAATAATTCTATAAACCCAAAATGATGCAGTCAGTAGCTTCTCGTTTCTTAAATATGGCGAGATTTCCTGTTCCTGTTTTCATTGGTGATGTTAAAGATTGCAACTGCATTTCTCTCACTTACACACTCAATCTTACTCACTCACACTCACATCCTTATTTACACACTACGGGGCAATTTGGGAATGCCAGAAACCTAATCTGCATGTCTTTGGACTGTGAGTGGAAACCGGAGTATGCGGAGGAAACCCACCAAGCGTGTGAAGAACATACAAACTCGAGGCAGGAATTTAAACGGGGACTCTGAATGTGCAAGGAGACAGTGATAACCACTAAACCACCGTGTTGTTAGAAGGGCCTTTATCAAGCTAAGAAAACAACTACAGTAAATAGATTGCTGAAAAACAGGATTAGAAATAACATCTATGTTTGATATTGAAAGTAAGACCATTTCTGCACACCCAAAATGTGAAAAGAACTGACAGGATTGGGACTGAACAAGCATGTTGTCAGATGGATGGGTGCGACAGGGTAAGAAGGGAAGCACATAAACCCACCATGCATAGTGTCCACTCTACAAATGAACTGGCCACCACAATGTCCTGACCTTAACCCCATAAAAGTTCTTTAAAATGAAGGCCTGAAAATTTATTTAAAGTTATTATATGACAAAACAAAAGCATAAATGCTATAATAAATGCTGTTAATCATCATTATTAATCAGAAACAATTATATCAACATATTTGCTCCTTAGCTATACTGTACTCCACATTGCTTTGTTTACCCTTTGCCAATTAACCTCCCCAACATTTTTGTTTTGAATATATTTGTGATTTTATTGTGTCTGCTTAATAGGCTTGTCATGTAGAAAGTTATAAAGTATTTTATTCTTGCAGTGAAATTCTTAATGAGTGACCTGTCCAACTATCACACATATACTGTAGGACATGATTCCTGGTATAAGGTGCAAGACATAAAGTGCACAACAGAAGCAGACAATACAAGACTGCAAAAATGCACAACAGTTCAGTAACCTGGTATAGAATGCATTTCACAATAAACAAAGTTTTTTGTTTATTGTCCATTAAAAAAAAAAAAAACAGGTGTTATAGTTTGTATGTGTGACTTGTGAGATGTGTGTGCTGATGGAATAAGTGATGAGTCAAAACAGTTCAGGTTCTTATTGATGCAGCTAGTTGTGTTTGTGCCCCTGAATTCAGATAAAGGAAATCATGCCTTATTTGAGGTCCCATTCAGAGCAAAAAAAAAAAAGTAGTTCATTCTGAGATGCTCTGTGTTGGTCATGCTTTCAGTAGTGCACATGTACAGTAGAACAAGGCAAAGAGGGTTAAGGGCAGCCTGAACCTTTTTGCAGGCACTGAAGGCTTTTTTAGTTTTTTTTCTTATTAACCAACTTGCAGACCAAGTTGAAATAGGTGTCACAAATACTAGGAAAAAAACTGCTAATATTGACTGTCAACACTGGGTAGGTACACTGTATTTGTCTGTAAAGAAGATACACACAGAAGGGTCAGCTTGAGGGCTCTAAGGAGATATACTCAGCAAAAAAAAAGAAACGTCCTTTTTTCAGGACTGTGTATTTCAACAATAATGTTGTAAAAATCCAAATAACTTTACAGATCTTCATTGTAAAGGGTTTAAACAATGTTTTCCATGCATGTTCAATTGGCCATAATCAATTAATTAACATGCACCTGTGGAATGGTCGTTAAGACCTTAACAGCTTACAGAAAGTAGGCATTTAAGGTCACAGTTCTAAAAACGCAGGACACTTAAGAGACTTGTCTACCGACTGTGAAAAACACCCAAAGAAAGATGCCCAGGGTCCCTGCTCATCTGCGTGAACGTGCATTCGGCATGCTGCAGGGAGGCATGAGGACTGCTGATGTGGCTAGGGCGATAAATTGCCATGTCCGCACTGTAAGACGTCTAAGACGGCGCTACAGGGAGACAGGAAGGACAGCTGATCATCCTCGCAGTGGAAGACCACGTGTAACAACACCTGCACAGGATCGCTACATCCGAATATCACACCTGCGTGACAGGTACAGGATGGCCACAACAACTGCCCGAGTCACACCAGGAACACACAATCACTCCACCAGTGCTCAGACTGTCTGCAATAGGCAGTCCATGAGGAGGAGATGCACTGCAGTACTTCAAGCAGCTGGTGGCCACACCAGATACTGACTGGTACTTTTGATTTTGAGCCTCCCTTCAGGGGGGACATTGTGAAATATTTTTAGTTTATGTCTTATGGTGTTGACTCTTTTAGTGTTCATACAAATATTTACACATTAAGTTTACTGAAAGTAAAAACAGTTGAAAGTCAGAGGACATGAAAGTCATACTGCGCATTTACGTCCTTAACAATCTGGGATCTAGGGTTAGTAATATTATTATAGTTATTAGCAATAAGGAACTCTTTTCACAGGAGTTCTGCTAATTGAGAGTATGCTGCAGATCATACTGTGGTGATTCTTCCTGAAGTCAGATTCCAGCTCCTTTTTCTGAAATAAACGGTCAGGAATCAGGGATCCGATGCAGAAAAACTAGTTCATGCTTTAAAGCACCTCTAGGTTGGATTATTGTAATGCCTTACTGTTCAACTAGGTGTATAAACAAGCTTCAGTTAGTCCAGAAAGCAGCAGCCAAAGTCCTTACCAGAAGCAGCAGATATGAGCACCTCACTCCTATCTTATCCACACTGCATTGGCTCCCTGTGAAATTTCGCATAAATTTTAAAATACTACTATTGACGTATAAAGCAATATTTGAGTGAACTGCTTGTGTCTTACGATCCGCCATGCCTACTTCGATCAAAGGATGCAGGCTGCTTGTCAGTACCACGTGTTATGAAAACTACAGCAGGGGGCAGAGCTTTTTCTTACAAAGCCCCAAAGTTATGGAATAGTCTTCCAATTAATGTTCGGGACTCAGACACATTCTCAGTGTTTATGTCTAGGCTAAAAATCTATTTATTTAGCCAAGCATTTTTGTAAATAGATTTGCCTTAGGTAAAGGAGCAGATCTGGGGTCGTAGAGTATTATGGTTAACTTGTATGTGTAGATGCTGTCTTTCCCACTGTTCTGGCTTTCTCTTTTAGTTATGCTGTCATTGTTAGTCCTGCCGAGCTTGCACTCTTCACCAAATATACATTTACAATATACATTGTTTGACTACGACCATACCTAACTGCCATCTCTCCCTCTCTTCTACTCTCTCTCTCGCTCTTTCCCTCCCTGACTTTCCCTCTACTTGTCTCTCTGTCAAGCTATACATGTCGCTCCTGAGCTGCCAGTGACATAAATCTCCTCTGCCCCCTGGAGCTGTCTGACTTGTCCTGGTGTCCTGCTTCTGGTTGGAGATCTCATCGCATACATGCCCTGTGTGGTCTGCCTGGAATGTGTGTGGTAACTGGGGATGGTTTCACTTTTCCACGGTCCTGTCCTCAGCTGATGCAGACAGCTGTTTTCTGAGGACTTGTGACTTTCGCTTGATAGTTTAGGACTGGAGTTTCCTATAAAACAAGCAGGATTTCTGCCTCTCACAGACCTGTAACTTGTTCTTTAAAAGACTCCTCTGTCCTCCACTTATTACCTGTATTAATGGCATCTGTTATCAGTATAAAAGACACCTGTCCATAACCTTAAACAGTCACACTCCAAACTCCACTATAGCCAAGACCAAAAAACTATCAAAGGCCCCTAGGAACAAAATTGTAGACCTTCACCAGGCTGAAATGAGGACTAAATCTGCAAGAGTTAAGCAGCTTGGTGTAAAGAAATCAACTGTAGGAGCAATTATTAGAAAAAGTAACAAGACACTTACAGTATGATCACCCTCGATCTGGGGCTCCACGCAGGATCTCACCCTGTGGGGTCAAAATGATCACAAGAACTGTAAGCAAAAATCCCAGAACCACACGGTGGGACCTAGTGAACGACCTGCAGAGAGCTGGGACCAAAGTAACAAAGACTACAATCAGTAACACACTGCGCCGCCAGGGACTCAAATCCTGCAGTGCCAGACGTGTCCCCCTGCTTAAGCCAGTACATGTCCAGGCCCGTGTGAAGTTTGCTAGAGAGCATTTGGATGATTCAAAAGAGGATTGGGAGAATGTCATATGGTCAGATTAAACCAAAATTGAACTTCGTGTTTGAAGGAGAAAGATAATACCAGCCAAAATACCAGCAACAGTGTGTAAAAACCTTGTGAAGACTTACAGAAAACGTTTCACCTCTGTCATTGCCAACAAAGGGAACCTAAAGTATTGAGATAAAATTTTGTTATTGACCAAATACTTATTTTCCACCATAATTAAATATAAATAAATTCTTTAAAAATCCCACAATGTGATTTTCTGAATTTTATTTTCTTATTTTGTCGCTTATAGTTGGGGTATACTTATGAGGAAAATTACAGGCCTCTCTTATCTATTTAAGTGGGATAACTTGCATAATTGGTGGCTGACTAAATACTTTTTTGCGCCACTGTAGTATAATCCACTGTTTTTGTACTGAAGATTTTTTTAAATGTATTTTTACTTTACTTCAGAGGTTTCTATATGAGGTAATTTTTACTTCTATTTGCTACATTTATTTCAGCTGAAGACCACATAAAAGTACATTGATTTGCTAATCTAAACATACACTTTTTCTCTGTCACTCACACTATATCAAGACTAAGCTACACCTCACATGGGATGGACAGAAACAAAACAATTCAGAAATGACTGGCAGGTCATTATGAAAGCGTGGATTGAGTAGTGCACCAAAGTGATTGATGGTTACCTAGGCGAAGGATCCTACCCACTTGTTCTCTGAACTACAGATTCATCTGGCTCCTTTTTCAAGCATCTCGAATGGGTGTACTTGTCAAGGAAAGCTGTGATCTAGCTAACTAATGGACATACTAAGCAAAAGATCTGTAAGCGCTTAATTATTTGACTTGTGTTTCACACCAAAAACAATGGCATTTTTTTATGTAACAAACTAATTATAATGTTTTGGCACATCCTTTAACCATATACAGTGGAACACTGTGACTACGTGTGTGTAAAACATATTTTATTTTGTGTTTGTAAGGGTGTGTGTACAGCGTGCGTGTATTGTTTATTATAACACAGGTGTGTGTGCGCATATAAAGCAAAAGAAAAGTCTCATTAGAGGGTAAAGATTCATTTTTTCTCTCCCTCTCTGTATCAGCCTGTCGTGTTTAACTTTACCTTTGAAAAGAATCGCAACAGAGCAGAGTTTCTGTGTAAGGCAGAGGGTGTGTGTGTGTGTGTGTTTGTGTGTGCGCGTGTAATTTGACACCGTGCTCCTTCACACACACCAACACACACACACACACACACACACACACTCTCGCTTTTACAGCCCCCTTCCCACCCGCTTCTCCTCTTGGCTTCCAACACAATCTCTGCCTTACACAGAAACTCTGCTCTGTCGCAAGTCTTTTCAAAGGTAAAGTGCAGGTTCATTTTTTTCAACTTTTTTTTTTTAACTTACAGCAGTGATTCCGTTAGTATGCATTCAAACAAGTGCGACTAGTGATGGTTCTCGAAATTTTTTTCGATAAAACATTCTCTCCACACACACACAGCGCCTGCACGCATAAATGGAAACACTTATCTGTCGGGATATATATTTTTTTAAGGTAAAGTGCAGGTTAATTTGTTTTATTTTTACTTGATATTTTTTATTAATTATTTTATGTATTTATTTTTGAATTATTTGAGTTTCAATTATTTCTTATGAAAAATTTGAAGTTTTTTTGGAATACAAGCCCGTATTTTTTCGGTTTACGAGTTTTTTGGAATACAAGCCCGTATTTTTTCGGTTTACGAGTTTTTTGGAATACAAGCCCGCTTCTGAAACTAATTATGCTTGTAATCCAAGATTCAACTGTAATCTTCTTTATACTTGCAGTATGTCTATGATTAATTGCATGGGCTACTTGCATTATGCAGGGCAGCAATATAGCAACTGACATAATGAAAGACGCTGTTAAACTTGTTAAATTAAGAAATTAACATTAAATTCTTTTTACTATCAATATCTACTAGACTTGCATGTTCAGGTTATCAACAGCATTAACTTAAATTGTGTTTAAAATGCAATTTATCTGTAACCTGGTCAGACAGATCAGTAGAGAGTCACAGAAGTTTTTTATTGTGGAGTACTTGTACCTTAGTAGTTAAAGTACATTATATACTTTTTATATAGTACAATTTAACTAAAAAATAAATAATAATAATGCTGTTTTATTTGCATTCTTATTAAGAACTAGAGTCAAAAAATGTCTCTGCCCTGGGATTAGTCACTTTTCAACCACTATGCACCCAATAGAGGGCCACTGATTCACAATAGATATATATAGTTTAATAATGTTTAGCAATGATTTATGTTAATTAATTTTATCAATATGTCACCTGATCTTTGCTATAAAGACCCAGATATTAGTAGTATAGCCCAATACCTCACCCACATAACATACTTGCAGGGTGGTTCATCACTTGAGTAGACATTCCGTTGAGCTTTTTTTTCTTACAGGGCCTTGCTTCAGGTATCTTCACTGCTAATGGGCTGTGATTCAAGTCCTTAGAAGCAGGAGACTGTATGAAGGAGGGCACAAATGCAATCCAAAAGAAATAAAAAATGGAGGAGAAATTGGAGATAACTACAGTAGGTGCGAAAAGGTGTTTTCACACTTGGCTCAGAAATTGACTTTGCACGCAGTATGACTCTAGGCTTGTCTGGGTGACGGATTGCAGCTTTAATTTGCTATAGAAAAGACTTTATTTTTAAATGTGAATCAGCTTAAATGTGAAACACCTCTCACACACATCGACAAATAAGTCAGGGTTGGGTAAAGTAGGTCCCAGACAACCATTTCCAAAATGACCAATCCTCTGAAAAGAGACACTACACCCTTACACTTAAATCAGCTCTCTCTGAACTCTTAGAGTCACAGTCACGTTGTGCATGGTGTGGTGTATTACACTGATAGCAGTAATATTTGCTGGATTCATAGAAGTTTTAATGTTTTCTTTAAATGATTACTTTTAGAATCTTGGTTTTTGCAACTACAGTATCTGGACAGTTTTCCTGGGATACATAGTAAAGTATGCAGAATGACCACAAAACAATTCACCCAAATGAGGATGGGTTCCCCGTTTAGTCTGCTTCCTGTCAAAGTTCCCTATTGCCATCTCAGGGAGTTTTTTTTCTGGCACCATTGCCATTAGCTTGCTCATCAGGGACAATCTGATCATTTTGATTTTTACAGATTTCCATACACATTTCACAATCATTTCCCTAATTTTCTTTTAAATTCTGTAAAGCTGCTTTGCAACAATAAGAATTGTGAAAAGCTTTATCTAAATAAAATTTATTTGAATTCAATTAAAGTGTCATGACCACAACATAATAAATTGCAAGGAGTTGCTCCTCTGCACTTGGATCCATCACGACCTGCACCACTTAACATAAAGTATGTTTTTAGTTGGATAACACTTAACCTGGGATATCTTAAAGATTGACAGAACATTTATAAAATGTGAAGATAATATATTGTACAGTTTATGATGCAAAGGTGGTTCCTCGAAGAATACACCTGGACTTGTCTAAAGTGACTCTGACAATGCCTTTTGAGAGTTTTGACTAAAGCCTTGATTGATGCCTTAAAAGAGTCTTGGAAACCATGTATTTCTAATAGCTTGTATTTCTATTTAATTCTATAGAAAATAATTCTAAAATACTGTACATCTTGAACAAGCAGATACAACAACTTTTTAAAATGTCACACTTAAAGCCCCTTGTGTAATCAGGGCTAGAATGACTTTCTCCTTTTTCCATAAATTAATTATTAGATTTCTAAACCTAAGATCTTCTCTAAGGAAACAAATTGTTTTCATTTAATTGCTTTCTAAAGGAGAATGGAACGTGAATT
This sequence comes from Clarias gariepinus, assembly GCF_024256425.1. NCBI lineage: Eukaryota > Metazoa > Chordata > Actinopteri > Siluriformes > Clariidae > Clarias > Clarias gariepinus. The sequence continues at coordinate 9,594,794 of NC_071122.1, read as the reverse complement.
AGAAAAACAGTGGCATCTCATCTTAGGAATTAAAGATTTAATAGAGCTTAACATTTCACCTTAATGCCTTTATAGTTGGGTTGCTTAGCATCCGCTAAACAGACCCTGCCTAAGTTTTTCTTTTTATGTCCAGGCTTTACATCATATAAAGGATTTTCATTCAATTTCTCAGAAGCAGGAGGCAGAAAGAAATATTAAGAATGCATTGCAATGTTTTTACACTAGGCCCAAATACTTACATCTGTACCCAAGTCAGATTCCGAGCTTGTCTAAGTAAAGAATCCCAGGTTAACTTTCAAACAGAAGATTTTGAAGGCAAGGCATATCGTTATTCGCGAATGCATGCAAATGAGTGACCTCCCTTATTTAAGACATTTAATCATGCAGTCATTCAAGAAGATTCTAGTGGGATCCTTGCCTGACCTTAGTGAAGGTGTGAGTGCATTAGTGTATATATATATATATTTTTTTGTCCAGCAAATAAGGGGTCATGTGCACCTACTCAATTTATGTAGTTATCAAATCAGCCATGTATCAACAGCACAGTGCAAGAGATCACCTACAGTTCAAGGGCCTAAGTTAATTTGCACATTAAACTTTAACTATTTGTTTTTCTTTTTTCACATTAAACTTTTGTACTGAATGCTACAAAGACTGTCTCTCTACTCTCCTAAAAAAAAAGATCAATAATTATGTTTGCATGGCCTGTAAAATAAAGTTACACATGTTTCTGCTAGATAATCAAATAAAAATCTATTGGTCATCTTAAAGTGATTTTGAGTTTAATGGACACTGTGTAGAAGCATTTTAGTTTTTTTAGTAATAGTAATTTTACTTTAACAGCCATGGCCTATAATATTTTTGTTGTTGTTGTTGTTTGTGCATTTCTATCCAATTTCCTTATATTTCTAAGGACCCTGAGGTATACTATATGGTATGTTATGGTCTTTACAAACTTTGTGTAGCGATTTAATCAGCAGTACATATTTTGGCTAACCTTCACCTGTCTGATTGCTTAACCTCATTACCAATTCAGAGGGGGGAAAAATTAAAATTGGAGAATATTAATATTTTACATTCAGGTCCAACAATCTGTGTTATAAATACAGAAATTGTTGTAATTAAGTCTGTATTAATTAAATGATAACTGTACAGACTTACAGATTTAATGATACATTAAAAGTTATCCAGAAACATGACATTATCTGAGAGAGAGAGAAAGTACATATGCATTTGGGATGCATTTAATGAATTAATTTAGCACACCTTCCCACTCACATACACCAAACCCTTTCCGTCTTAATCCAAGCTTATGTCACAAGTTCATGCTTTTTTTTTTTTAACCATCTTACAATAAAACTATTGTCAGCTTATCCTTATTTTGTTTTGTTTTTTTTCTTTTCCCTTTCCTTTCCTCCAAAGTAGTCGTTGTTGAGATGTTCCTTTCTCCTTTACTTCCTCCCGCAATGTACACATCCTCAGGCTCTTCTGAACAGTCAAAAATTTTGGCTTATCTAAACTATTTTCTCCCTCTTCCATGGGTATGAATGTGTGTCTCTGCCTTTAGCTTCTGTCCTGCACTCAGGGCAATTATTCTCCTACAGTATATCACGACCTTTACCGCTTAAGTGTTTAGAGGCAGTTTGAACAATTTCATAACCTTTTACATATTCTCTCCTTCCTGCTTCCAGCAGTGCCATATAATTCTTCACCACAGAAGTGATTTAAATTAAAAAAATGAAGATTCAAAAAAAGTCTTAACTTGGAAAAAATCAACTTAAAATAGTTTACATTTTGTTGTCAGTTAGCTCTTAGCATAGATTCCACATTAGTTTGCCTTATAAATACTTGTTTGGACACAATTTACAGAGATGCCCTGGAAGCTTGGATTTAGAGTAACTTGTATTGCAAAAGTTTCGAAAATTGTAAATAAACTTGTTAAATAAGCGAGGTCTAGATATACAACTACTGTAGTACATATGTGCTCTCTGTTGATCTCATGTAATCACAACTAAACCAATAATAATTCTCTCTTTCACTCTGTGGGATTGTGGGTAATTGTTTGCTATGGTCAGTCTCAGTGCGTCACTCGTATAGTCAACATCCATGTGCGCGTGTACTGTTGACTATAACATTGTGACCCTGTGTGTGTGCATGCCCATAATTATTTTTTTTATTTTTTTGTGTCTAAGTGAAGTGACTGTTCTTAAAAACAGTTCAAAAGTTAAAAAGACTGTAGGGGTGCGGGAGATTAATCGGTTTAAAAGAGTGATTCTGGTAGTGTGTGTGTGTAACAGTTATCCTACGCAGTAGCCCCTGCTCCTACTTCTGCTCTCGTCAAACACCATTCACGATTCTTTTCAAAAATAAAGTGCAGGTTAATTTGTTAAATTTTTACTTTATATTTTGTAGTAATTATATAGTATTGTATTATATAATGTATTTTATATGTATTATATAGTTTATATGAATATGTTTGGGCTGTTTAAATGAATTATCAGAGTTCCCATGGTTTTTTATGAGGAAATTCTGGAATTAATTATGCTCGCAAATCCACGTTTAACTGTATTTTAAATTGAGATCTCCATTGTTATTAATGACCTGCCATTTTCCATATATTCTACAGTATAATAGTATTAACATTAGGTAAAGTAACATATAATTCAGTGTAGATTTCATGCTAGGTTCATATCCAATGGTGGACATGTTTGTTGTGGCATTTACAGTTCCGCAGCTAAATTCCTACAATTCTTGCAGAGATTCAACATTTAGAATTTAGCTTTTAACTTTTTTGTTACTGTTTTTCTTAGTTTACTCTTTTTATTTAAAGTTGGCTTTTTAATTAAAGTTCACTTTAAAAAATGACTTCTTTTATTAAATTAACTATTTTCATTTAAAGTTGTCTTGTTTTTGTTTGCTTTTTAATTTATTTTAATGTTCAATGTCGAAAACCTTTTTAATCTTTTTTTTTCTTTTTAGTTTGTAGGATTTTTTTATATTTACCTCACAAAATAATTTTTACATCAAAAACCAAATATTAATCCTACAGTACAAAGTAACAGTGATACAATGGGTGATTTTTATAAAATAATAATAATAATACTAATATTAACTTTAGTCTTAAAACTAAAACAGGAATTAACACACATTTAAAGAAATAAAGAAAATTTTAAAATTTAAAAACTGGATTAAAGTTCATTTATATACTGTACTTGACCTGGTGTGTAAACTGGTTGATTCTGCAACAGAGAATGAATGAAGGAAGCTCATGATTATCAGTAGAGCTATCCTAATAGCTCACTAAACAATCTTTCTTGGATATAGTATACTACAGTATATCTACAACAACATCTAGAAGCTTGTTCCTCCATATTCAACTGTGACCTCAGTGACATCCAAAGATGATTCTAGGTCAGACTCTATAAGCAGGCATGCTCAGATCCAATCTAGCTAAGGGGAATGCTTAGTGATATATGCCCCTGAACCCTAATAGGCTCTTTCATAGTATCGTATTATGACTAGGTTTTTATTTTAATGTTATTAAGATTTAAATGACAATGAGCAGGTTTGGCCAGAATTCCAGGTTGTAGAGATTGTAAAGACTTTGCTGCACACCTACCTGTATACACTTAATACAAAGTAATGTGAAATGTAAAACATTCCATCAAAATTCGACTGTAGAATTAGATTCATCTAGGCTTAATATTATTTATAACATCAGTGAAACATGCCTTTAGGTCTTGGGTTTTCGTTAATCTCCAAAACAGCAAGCTGTCGCCAAAGCATCTAAAAATCATGTAAGTAACCTGCTATTGTGATTTAACAGTAGTAGTAGTGGTATATATATTTGTTATAATATTCACAATCAGGCATTATTACAAAAATATACAAACAAAAAAGTAAAAAAAAAATTACCCGAATGACAAAGGACACCCAGAACATGACCCACTAAACCACCAAACAATTGAAAATAAGCTTTACCGAACCCAAGGGCAAAACAACAATTGTATCAATGTCAATTTTAAAATCTAAAATATAGAAGTTAAAATTTAAGAAGGAGCCTAAAACACAGCAGGTTTTGGAAAGGCCTTCGACCCCAAGGAGTTAAAAGTAATCCCCATCCCAGGATCTGACTTGAGTTAGCTTAAAGTGGGAAAGCGTGAATTGTTTTTCCCTCTACCCTCACTGTTCTTGTTTGGGGAAACTAAATGTACTGTATAGGTGTAAACAGCTTAAACAGCTGATATATGTTCACAACTGGGGATGTGGGGAAGGGTGCATTATTGTAAAGCACACACAATAACAACAACAACAACACCCGAGAACAAACAGCAAATTAAGAGGCCCTGATTATACTGCATGAATATTACTTAGTACAACAAAATTCCTGGAAAAAAAAATCCCATGAAACATTTACACAAATGTAAAAATTTATTTTTGAGTTATTAAAATGTTCTATTCTGAAGGTCAGTTTTTCCAGTTATTTCTATATTTTAAGTTTAATGTCCTTAAATGTATTTTTTTTTTAATAATAATAATGGGGACCACAACTAGAGGTCACTGTTTTGTTTGTTGTAATTTTTGTTTTGCAGACTCAGTTTCCCAGAAGGGACCTCGGTCAGGTGATGCCGGTGCTCACATGATCCGAGGTAGCTCATTACACCGTCTATAAATAGTTGCTTAGTCTGGGAAACTGGGTCGTGCATTGTGTGTTTATGTTTACTGTCACCATGTGGGCCTTTTGTTTAATTTGTATTTGAATTTAAGTTCTGTTCTGTGTCTATAATACAGAATACATAGGGCTCCAGTTTTGTTCATGTTATAGATTTGTTGTGTTTAAGTGTGTGTGGAGCTGATTCAGTGTCATAAAATGTTCTGTGAGTGTTAATGCCTAAGTAAGTATTGTTAATTGTGTTCCCCAGTTGAGATATCCCTGTGTGATTAGCTTTTGGTAAGTGTAGATAATTATATGTTTGGCTAAGTGCATGTTTAGCTAGGTGCATGTTTGGCTGAGTGCCATATTTAGCCAATTGCCATGCCTAGCTGATTGCCATGTCTTTAGCCTTAGTCTTGTTTCTAGTCTCTGTGACTCTGGCCCCGTCTCTAGTCTCTCCGTGTCTCTGGCCCCGTCTCTAGTCTCTCCGTGTCTCTGGCCCTGTCTCTAGTCTCTCCGTGTCTCTGGCCCCGTCTCTAGTCTCTCCGTGTCTCTGGCCCATGCATATTTGAATGTAACGTCATAGAGCCTGTGTTTCACACTATGCCTTTTGTAATAGTTTAAGTTTGTTTGTTTTATTTGGTTTTGTCTCTTCATTGTGTGTTTTATTTGGTTTTGTCTCTTCATTGTTCATTTTATATTATTGTTTCATTAAAGACTCTTTTATTAAAAAACACCCCTCTTCGCCTATGCCTGCCCGTTTGTATCCACGGCAATAACAGGCTGTACCACCCATTCGTGACAATAATAATAATAATAAACAAATACAAACAGATAGGCTATATAATAGTTCATTCTTTTTCCAAATAAATTGTCAGCTAGTGAACTAGATCGTCGGTCTAAGCAACATTTAACCAATTTTTTTTTTTACTGATTATTGTACAGTATTTGTCAATAGTTACGCGGATGCGGAAATTACCATCACTGTAGGTTTTCTTTGATACAACATATTGTTACGACTTTATGACTTAAGCTCTACTAACAATTAAAAACTGTGTCAATTGCAGCTGTTTTGCAAAATGTCGTGCTACCTTGCGGTCATTTCAAGAATGACTTTGACATGCCACTGATTTTTTGGGGGTTTTTTTGGCCACTGTTGTTTTGCCGCGGCAGTGAGCACAGCGGTAATAGACATTCTGGTTGACTACCTATCGTACATCATAATCCTTAGTTTTAATATATCCCACAGCATGCCCTTTCACTTCTAAATTGAAATGTTCAGAGAATTTCACTCTTTCACTTTTTAATTAGTTAAAATTTAATAAATATCAACAGAGATTTAAATATTTTCTTTTTTCATTCATTCACTATTATCAAGATAGCAAAATAAAGTTGCATTCCAAACATGGTTCACTAAGTTCCTAAACCTCCCCCCTTGCCATAGTCAAATGGTAACTCCACTAAGATGCTAAATAAACTTTTTTTTTAATGTTAAATAACTAATTAAATGTCAAACTAATTAAAGAATACTCCAAATAAGAATACACCGAAATCTAATTGGTTATTTAGTTGCTCAATAAATTAATTACTTCATTTAGTTGCATGGCAGAACCGTTCTGTCCAAGCTCAGAAGGTCCTTAGAAGTATCATATGAGAAAGCCTCTGTTGTTCAAGTTCAGTAACCACGTAGCAACATGGGAGAAACAAGTCTTATTGGCTTAATTTTTACCTCGCTTCCCTGGCTTCTGATTGATTAGAAAAATGTTTGTAGGAATTGGAATGTTTGAGAGTAATGCATTAAAGAGTGACAAAAACATTAATAATAATTATATATATATATATATATATATATATATATATATAGGCCTATATATATATATATATATATAATGCCCTCACTGGCATGGATATGTGCCGGCAATTCTAAATGTGTACTGTTTTTTTTTTATATGTTACTGTAGTTAGAACAAAAGTTATCATTACTTTTATAAAGGTAAAATTTTACCAGTACTGAAATATGGGAATGATGCCCCAAACATGTTAAACTTTTAAAATAAACATATTACACATAACATATTATTATTATTATTATTATTATTATTATTATTATTATTATTATTATTGATCATAGGGAACAACCAAAAACAACCATAAAAAACATGTGGAGTTGATAAAAAAACATATTTATTTTGCCTATGTGACCCAGTTCTCAATTTTTCTGCTCAGTCATGTTTGAGATGTTGGTTAAAATTGAATAAAATTTCGATCATATTGCCTGTTTTATGCTAAGAAAAATATATATTATAGTACACTTTATACTGCACAATCCTGAGCCCTAAATATGTTTATTTAAAAAACACCAAAACGAATAAGAGCTAAAATGCTCTGAGCTTTTAAGTGCTACGCTTTCTTTCCTTACCCTCTTCCTTGCTGATAAATCAACTACACTTACCAATACATATTTCTTTACATATACACATTAGTTTGCACTGCGACAAATGCACTTCTGGTTGGATGCTATTTGTATTTTGTTGCCCTTTACCATACATGTGCAGTGACAAAGTTTAGTCTAATCTACTCTAATCCAACGCAGACACCTATCTACAAAATTGAATACTTAATTCATTTAATATTATAATGCGTTAATTATACACTGTTTTTTATTGTTTATTCAAAGATTTTGTCTGGACATTTCAAGGCAATTAAGAATTTTTAACTTGCTTACTGACTTATTGCACTTCATAAAAGAAATCACACTTTCAGCCAAAGGTGGCACAGTGGTGTAGTGGTTAGTACCTCCAGGGTTGAGGGTTTGAGTCTTTCCTTTGAGTCTGTGCGCATAGAGTTTTCATGTTTTTCATATTCTTGGTGGGTTTCCTTCAGGTACTCTGGTTTCCTCTCATAGTCCAAAGACATGTAATTTAGGCTAACTGGAGTTTCCACATTGCCCATAGTGTGTGATTAAGTGTATGAGTGCTTGTGCTCATACAATGATAATGTATGGGCACAAGCTAATGGATTGGCACCCTGCCCAGTGCCGCAACTGCCCTGGGATGTGCTCCAGGCATTCTGTGACCCTGTACAGGATAAGCGGTGTAGAGAATGAATGAATGAGTAAGAGAGACTTTTAGCTGATAAAAAAGTGTCAGCAATTAGTTTTTTTCAATTCAACCTCTTTTTTAAAGCGACCTCTGCAAGTATAAAAACTGAAATTTCATGTCATGTTTCATTTCATTTCATTTCATTTCATGTTGCAAAACCATGTCCCTGTCATGACGATTATACTAATATCTGACATGCCAACAGGTACAAAAATGGTTCAGCATTTAAAAAAAGACAGAAAGCATTGCACCGTACCCCAGTGAAAAAAAATACACTTAATGCATTACAAATATATTTAAATCCTCAATAGTACACTGCAAATATACTAACAAAAAATTGCACCATCAATTAATACTGTATATAAAAAGTATACTAACATCATGCTTTTACCAAATTTTTGACTTGAACTTTAAATATACTTTAAAATAATTGTATTATAGTACACTTTCCAAAAATATATTATTGGAAAAGAATACTTTAAGTAAAAGGTTAGTCAATTTTCAAAGTATACTTATTTAAACTTGTTTTCCAATGTATTTTTGGTATATATTTTTAAAAATATGCTCAAAATAATCATTGTACAAATGTACAGGAAGTAAACATTAGAATACAATTTTAATTATACAGTAGTCTCTGTATATTATCAGTTACATTTAAATGTACTTATATTTAGTGCACTACTCTCTCGTGCGTAGACTCTCAAACTCGTTTTTGTGCGCTAAAAATCGTTTTTGCCCATTAAAGATAATTTATGTTTGCACTCTTTCACTCTGCTATACGTTCATGTCATAAAGCTACACTTGCACAGACAGCAGCAGCGTTATAAGTCTGCAACTATTCCAGCCAACCAGAGACTAGAGTCGACTCAACACTAGCCAATCATCTGTCTCCTGATTGGCTTTCACGTTCTCTGCTTCTAGTTTGAATTAACGGCTGGAAGCTGCATTGTTGCGTGCGTTCGTTGGTATTGTTATTATACGGTATATCGTTATTATTACGATTATACAGTAATTTGTAATTAAGTACATACTTTAGGCTATAGAATGTATTGTTTAATGTGTTGTTGCTAAACCTTATGTACTTTGCTTGTGGTATAATGGCTCCGTAGCTCTCAGCCTGTTTTCAGTCTCTGTGTAACAGCTAGAATCAACTTACCAGGTTTAAACTAATACTGTACCTCTATACTTTAATACTAATGTCTGTCTGTGTTCACACAACAGTTTAAATTTTAGTTTGTGTGTTTGTGAACACGTTTTGCTGACACAAATAAACTATAGTAGTGCTTTTTTGTAATCTTTGTAACTCATGAATAAAATCTGCCTCATAATTACTGATGTAATGCTTTTCAAAAACATGGTATAGTGTAGAAAATGCATTTAGCATTTGTAAATTATCCTAAACACATTTAGTGTATTGTTAATACATTTGCAATACTGTAGTATAGAAGGTTGTGTGTACTGTATGATATAATAAAGTATATTTGTATTAACCTCACAGTGTACTTTTTTAGTATTTGTAATTGTCTAAAAGTATAACAGCATGCTACTGCTGCAATAATAATATACTCGTAGTATATTAATCATGTATTTGTAATACAGTAAAAATAGCTGTAATGTACTTACTTACTGTAATGTAGAATACATTAAATATATACTTACATTTCAATAATTACTGTCAGGTATGTACGTTAGTACACACACAACCATATACTTTAAGTGTACTACAGTAAGTATACTTAAAGTTGTTCCACTTTAGCACACAAAAGTATACTTAATACACTTAAAATTGTGCTTTTGTACAATTTAATTACAACCTAAATACACTTCGTACAAAATTAGTTGTTCCAAAATAGCAAACTTCAAGTATACTAGTCATTAGTCTGGCTGCAAGTACATTTAAGTATGCTTTGGCATGCTAGGATTTAGTATACTTAGCATACTTTCTTTTTTTTTTTACTAGGGTATCAATGCATAAGCCTGGGGTTTTAAGATTTATGTTATGTTTTTCATTTACATACAAACAAAATAATTTTTATATAACTCAGAATTTTAGTTCCATGTTTGCAAGTTTTGAGTGTGTTATTGTATTCACAAGTGATTCATTTAAACGATTTATCTATTTTTATACTGTAATTGACTATTTACACATGATTAATTTACATTTATATGTTATTTATTTACACAAGTCATTTAATCTTTTTACTTTTGTATTTTGCCGAGAATTATTAATGGACAGTGAACAAAAGTAAATTCTTGAAAGATTGTCCCCTAGGTCAGAAGGCTCTCACCATGCTAATAAAGAAGGGCAACTAGTCGATTCAAGTACATGAGGGTGCTTGTGACATCAAAACCTGCAACGTTGTCTTGACACTAGACCAAAAGTAATGACCAGCAAAGACATAAACATGAACTTGGAACCTGAAAAACATAATAAAAAAAACCTTTACACTGACAAATGTGAAATAGACACAGCCAACATGGACATACTTCGTATAAGCAAACTAAAGTAGACCGGCCAAGGACACTACCAACCAGTTGAGAACCGAGTTTTTTAGAAAATTATCTTAAGATACTAAGATAATTTAAAAAATGACAGAGGTGTTATACTGAGAATCTCTATATAATTAAAGTATTTAAGGAATATAAAGATAAGGATCCAATTGCAGCAATTGATGCTGAACAACAACCAAGGCAAATTATTACAATCAATTTAAATCAAATTAAATTTTATTTTATTTATACAGCGCTTTTGACAATGGTCATTGTCTCAAAGCAGCTTCACAAAATGAAAAGAAAACAGAAAAAAACAACATACTTGATGAATAGTGAAGAAGACTTAACACCGATTTGAAGTACTACAAGGAAGATAAAAATCACTGAAGAGATTTGGCCTGACAAAAAGACAACAATTACAGAGGAAGCCAAGATCTTTTAAAGTGTATTACAAAGCAGAAGCAACCCTGGATATCTGAAGAAGCTAAAAAGATAGTAGTAGAAAGACAAAAGGCCAAAATACCCTGTGATTCCCCACTCACATCTATATAAATAAAAAATATGTGCGAAAGCCAGACTAGCGTTCCAGTGCGGCACAGTGATAAGGAATTTTAACCAAGAATTGTAAAGCTCAGAGATGATAATTGAAAGATATGGAATGGGCCTGAGATAGTTAAATAATGACAGAAGTGTTAAGGATACTGAGAATCTCTATTTAAATGAAGTGGTCGAGGAATATGAAGATTAAGACCCAATGAAAGAGGAGCTTATTGCAGCAGGTGATGCCCTGTCAAACATCAAAGCTCCTAGACTAAAATACCAATAGAAGTCATCAAGGGATCAGGTGGTGCCACTGCCTCGAGCAATGAGCCAAAAAGAAAAAAAAGTAGCCAATGGACTGTAAAAGATTTAATTTTACTGATTCTACTGATTTATAAGCAAATAAATTACAAGCAAACTAGTGGACAATCATACGTAGACTAAGACTTACCAGAATGTCAAGCCTGATTCAGAAAAGAAAATAGGGACAAGATATATTATTGATGATGCTATGATATTACACAAGAATCCTAGCTGTCATCTCTATTGCAAATGGGATTCCCAAAAGATGCTGCTCAGTTAATAAAACATCTTTGTCATGACCAAGAAACACAAGGCATTTTTGGTTCAAATGGATGTACATCAGGGCTGCGTCTTATCACAGTACTTGTTTAATCTGTATGACCCATATTCCGAAAAAACAGAAGGATAACATTGCAATATGTATGGAAGACCAATAACCAATCTGAGGTATGCCAACAACACAGCACTGCTAAATGAAAAAAAGGAAGATATGGATTATCTGGGTCTGATCATGAAGAATTCCAACATCATGCCTTGATAACATTAATACATTTGCACTTAAGAATATAACCCAAGACATTAAGTTTGTTTGAGTATGCATTTTATAGGTGCCCTTGTCACTACAGGTCTAGCACTTATGAAAAATTACGTTGTTTGGTGCTATGAGGTTTCTAGACAAAATATTCAAAATTAAGGACATCAGACTGTAGACAAAAAGACTAGTTCAGATTTATATTCTTGGTTGTAAACTACAGTTGCGAAAGCTGGACAAGATCGAAAGAAGACTGGCTCATTTAAAAAGTGGTGCTGAAGAAGAATCCTACAGTATGTGAGCCGTGGACAGTAAGAGAGACAAACAAGTCGATTGTAGAGGAAATCAACCGGAAATGCCACGCAAGGCACAAATTAGTACATTGCATTTGTCCTGCTTTGGTCACATGGTTCGAAGGGAAAGGTTACCGGAAAAGGATGTTATTATTGGAAAAATTTAGAGGACAAGGTGTAGAGGACAACCTCCAATGAGATGAGTCGATACATTCACTGACAGGCCACATGCTGGAGGATCTTTTGTTAGCACAAACTGAATCCTTGTTCTATAATCTAAGTCACTAGTACTCGAACCCTGGTAAAGTCTAATAACATACCATGTGATAACACAAGACTTATAATAATTTAGGCATTGCTAATAATAAATGGTGTATTGAGCACAATGATTGATGGCTAATTTTGCCTGTCCACATTTGGCGAAGTGATGAACTGTAGTTCCTTATCTCTGGACTGAGCATTCTTGTTTCTATGAATTGGAATCTTAATTAACATTCCTGAACAACCTCTGCAGTCTACTTCGGAATGTATCCATTTTGGAATGTACCCTTTGTGCAGCATTTGTTGTGTTTATTGTGTAATCCTGTTAATATCCTCTAATCCTGTTTCTAGTTTGTGTCCCTGTTAACCTACAGTATGTTAGCACTTCTTCCTCGACTTTATAATGGTTGTGTAAGAAAAAGGAAGCAGAAATACAGTTAATTTAGCATGAAATATACAGTATGTAAATGGTAAACATGTTAACTTTAACATTTCCACATTTAAGCAGAGTGTAACAGCATCACATGCAGATCATATCAGATACTAATTGGTTAAAATGACTGTTTAACAAAAATAACAATTTACAATTATGTTATAACTCCTTATGATTGTACTGTACCAGTCTTTTATTTGGATGGACAAGTAAACAACCTGAACATGGTGCTAAAGTCTACAGTAACAGTGCCTTTATCGCAACAAACTAAGATAGCTATAAATAGGACCATAGATAATGAAATTAATTTAAAAGCAGATATTGTGCCTCGGGTCATTCTGAAGTGTCCATGCTACGGCGTTTGTTGTTAACTCTTTTTCTTTTATTTCATATACAGTTGGTATGGAATGTATTCAGACCCCCTTAATTTTTTCACTCTTTGTTACAGTATATTGCAGCCATTTGCTAAAATCATTTAACTTCATTTTTTCCCTCATTAATGTACACACAGCATCCCATATTGACATTTTTGCTAATTTATTAAAAAAGAAAAACTGAAATATCACATGGGCCTAAATATTCAGACCATTTGCCCAGTATTTAGTAGAAGCACCCTTTTGATCTAATACAGCCATGAGTCTTTTTGGGAAAGATGCAACAAGTTTTTCACGCCTGGATTCTCATTGCAGATCCTCTCTTGTTTTGTCAGGTTGGATGCCAAACGTTGGTGGACAGCCATTTTTAGGTCTCTCCAGAGATGCTTAATTGGGTTAAATCAGCGCTCTGCCTGGGCCATTCAAGAACAGTCACAGAGTTGTTGTATATAAGCATAAGAAAGGGACTGGGACTGGTTTGCATGCATGAGTTCCAAGACGGAAACCACTGCTGAGCCAAAAGAACATAAAGCTCGTCTCAGTTTTGCCAGAAAACATTTTAATGATAACCAAAACTTTCACTCTGGAAAATTTTCTGTGTTGAAGTGGGCCCACTTGGGCAGTGGCTCCAGCACGCTCCCTAGCGCAGTTTCTCTTGTTGTTGTGGGGCAACCGGCTACAGGCTGCTGTGCTCCAAGTTAAGGCCCCACCTTTCCCCTTTCGGTGCTGCAGTATATAGGTATATGGTACGTGCTAAAATACACAGTACTGAAACTAGCTCATCTCGGACACGTATGTGTTCCCAATAATAAATAGGAAGTTGTGTTATGGTCACCTTTATTTATAAGCATTATAAATTTAACAAAGTGTAAACAGCATATATGTTGTTGCTGCTGCTGAGGAAATTAATCACATCTTGTTACTGAATGTGACTGTACTGTACATTACCGAGCAGAGGGGTAATTTTACCTGTTTATTGTGCAACTGGCAACCCAGCCTGTTAGTTAAGAGTGCTGCGTTCCAATCGGTAAGTAGTTTTTGAGAAGTAGACTGCACAGGGAGCAGGAAGCACACTTTAAAGTACACTGCAGCTCAGACAGCAGCAATCGGCTCTCCACTGCTCTTCCTGTGATATTCCAGATGTGAAGACCTGCATTTTAGCGACTTGAATTTTATTACCTGAATTTTGTCGACCTGAATTTGTAAGATTGAAAAATAATAAAGATTGTATTTTTAATTCTTGACAATATTTTTGAACTGCAATTTAGTACTTTAAATATTTTTGCATTGAATTTTAAATGTTTGAATTACATTTTCACCTGAAATTCACTTCCTACATTGTCGTTGCGTCTGACACAGGTGATAGCATGCTGCATGCTTGCCATCAACAGTGGAACATATATATGAACTTATATAGTCTTTTACAACGTGGCTAAAGAGGTCATTGTGAGAAGGCCATTGATGGAGAAACATCCCAGTGACATCCCAATGACACCTCAGTCACAATACCATGCAATCTTTTCTGTCTGCACCATGCTTGAAGTATATCAGTGAAGTTTATAGGAGGTTAATTATATCGTTAAGTGGTCAATGCCACCCTTACTATGTGCTTACTAAGTTCTTTCTGTGTCTTGCTTCAATCTTAACTAACGTGGCAGCTCATTATCAAGGGAGACAAATGTCCTTACTTGTTTCTACTGCATTCCTGCCAAGTTGTACAAGTCGTTATCTTGTTTAACCAAATTTTTGTGACAACGGGTTATTACTGAGTCTGCGCATTTGGCGCCCAATCATTAAGGATCCCTTAAGACTATGACAGTCTGATTTTGTGAGCAGTTTATAATCATAACAATGCTGTTTTAACACCAAGTGTAGCTTTTCTTGGCTTGAGTGACTGCTTTAAATTGCACATGTCATCCCAAAAAGCTTCAGGGATTTTATGTAAACCAGAACAACATTCAGACGAGCCAGATAAGTCTCCCTGGCTTTGATTACAAACAACTAACAATGACATTTCTGTTTCCAGAATACAATGAATACAATCTTTTATTTTAAGCTACTTTAAAAAAGAAGTTTTCCCAAAACTTGTATCTTGACCAATACCCAGAAAATAAATATGTGTTATCAGTGCAAATCTTAATCGGTTTTGAGATTAATCTTGCCCTAGTAGTTTTTTCCTCAATTGTTTTTTTTTTATCCTTTCACCTTTTGATTAATTGTTTGCCAAAAGTAGTTTATATAAAAACACTTCAATGTCCTCTACTTAGCACTTTTATAATTATGCACACAAGATCTTTCAAATTTTGTACGTATATGCCCAAGCAATAATAACAATAAAACTAAGTACTGTATATAAAATAAAATATTGTTGTGTAGATGGCATCTCAAGTCATTATAATAAAAATTTTAAGTTTCCTAAAGCTCTCAAAAAGAAAATTATTAAGCAACACATAAATTACAAACAGAAAGGTGCCCTAGCAAAGACCTTAAACATTCCTGTCAGCTGGACCAATAATATGAAGGCAGAAAATGAATGGAGCCATAGCTAATATCTTCTTATTGCTGCAGCACACAAAATGTACTCAACCCATTCTCAAAATAAGTTATAAGGAAAGTAAGACTGAAGTTTTAAACACTTATTTAAAGAATCATGTGGAAACATGTGGAAGAAGGTCAGATGAGTCCAAAAAATAACTTTTTGTTCTAAAATCAAAATTACATGTACATCACTCTAAACACACCATTCCCGCCATGAAACGTGGTGGTGGCAGCATCTTGTTGTGGGTATCTTTTTTTCTGGTCAGAGTTGATGGGAAGATGGATGAACGTGCAAATTATGCTGGTGCTGTGTAAGCATCTGGAAAATTAAATTACATTACAATTAAAATTACATTAGATTACAACAGATTAAATTCAAACTTATTGTACAAAGTCCACTCAAATGTAAGTAACAAATGTAAACAAAAATGCATATATATTGTTATGGCAGGCTCCTCAGTGCAGGCGCTTCTCGCACATACACTGTGCACAACGTGGACAAGTAGGATGCGTCAATGACGGAGTGCACCTAACAAGGGAAAGGGTCCTAATAATCATGCCCCTCAGCGGCCACACAGACTTTTACGGCTCTTTCTGGTAATTAAAATTTTACAAAATTTACGTTTGTCTCCTCTGCCCCTAGACTCGAGTGCTTTCAAGTCATTTTTGCCAGGGAGAATGCTGCCTGCTGTCCGCTCACGCACCCACTCCGCTTTGTTTCCATACACCGCTCCCTGCTTAGCGCAGCAGTATCATCTGTTCTGCATAACCCTGTGCACCTCTGATGACATCCAGTCTGCTGAGGATCGACTCACACTACGACATTCACAGAAACACTATAAAGCCATTGCTTTTGTTGCATGTAAAGTATTCATCAAGAACTGCATACTTTGATGCTTTAAATAAGCTTTTTTATTATGAAAAAAAAAAACTGTGGTTGAGACAGGACACCTGCTTCCTGTGTGTTTTGTCTATGTGCCAGAGTTACTATCTATCTATGTATATAAAGAACCTTGGATTTTAAGTAACTTGGTCTGCGGGCATTTTGCTAGATGAGCAAAATTTTAACTTAATAAGCAAGTGAAGTCTTGATATATGAGTAGTACGAATGCACTTTGTCTGCCGATTACCACGTGATCACAACTGAGCCAATGGTACTTCTCTTGCATGCTGCGGGATTATGGGTAACTGTCTCTCATGCTAAGTCTCAGTGCGCATGCATCACTTGTATTGTCTACATCCGTGCACATGTGTACTGTTTATTCAAACATTGTAACTATGTGTGTGTGTGTGTGTGTGTGTGTGTGTGTGTGTGTGTGTGTCGATGTTTGTGTAAAAGTTAAATTAGATAGGAGGGATGGGGCTACTGTGTAAGATGAGAGGAGGAAGGGGAAAAAAGGGAGTCACCCTGCACAGTAGCTCCCTCCCTTCTCTCATCATACTTTAGCTTCACACACACCCACACATTAATGGAAACACTGCTCTGTTGGAATTCTTTTCAGAGGTAAAGTGCAGGTTTATTTGTTTTATTTTTACTTTATATTTTGTATTAACTATTTTTATATAAATATTTTAGGCTGTGGAATGAATCATCAGAGTTTCCACTATTTCTTATGGGGGAAATTTACTGGGATATACAAGCACACTTCCGGAATGAATTATGCTCGCAATTCAAGGTTTAACTGTATACATATACATACACTCCTTGTGGCATGGCTTCAGACCTTTGGGGGTGTGATGTTGTGTACCACAACATTGGCAGCAGATCCTTTGTATGCCATTGGTTGCAGGGTGAGGCCTCGTGCATCACATGGGAGTTCAATCTGACTTAGGCTTTTTGCCTGATGGGCTCAATGTATAGCATACTGTGATGCATCGGTAGTTCTGGTGCCATTCTATCATGTCCAGCATTGATTTAATAATTTAATAATTTTAGTGATGTGCTCTGCATTCACTATTTTTAGGTCAAGCTGATTTTATAGTCTTTAAGGGCATGGGGGAGCTTTGGCAGCCCATAATCTTGTCGCCCGTTTACTGGTGTATAGCTACTGTAGTGATCAGTGTTGTGATAGTATTAATGCTATGACCGATAGGTGGATGTGCTAATATCCTGTATGTCTGTGTACAAACATTGATTGTGCAGTGGCAAAGACAGCATGTTAATATAGGGATCTTTATATGTTATTGTATATACAGGTAATATGAATGAAATATACTGTAGTGCAATGACTGCGTTATAAATTATGGGTGGTGCAAAATGCGTAGGAGTAAAGCAAGTCCACTAGTATAGTGATTACTAAGCCATGATCAGCTGTTCAGAAGAAACAGCAAAAACAGCGGAAAGGGACTTGCCTGGTTTAGCCCTCTCCTGACTTAAATCTCATTGAAAAATAATTGTCCATCAGAAGAACACTTGTAACTTTGGGGAAATGAAGATGATTTGCCAAAAAATTCTGTAAGTGCTGTAAGTCACTCTGGATAAGGGCGTTTGGCAAGTGTTGTACATTACACTACCCTCAACGTCTCAAGGCTGTAACTGCCAAAAATGGTAATGTTCTTCAACTATGGTGTCAAAATCTTTTATTTTTTCCAATTAAATTCTGTACTGATATTTTTTTATTTTATTTCTATGTACAAAAAAAACATCACATGTATAAATGGATTTATTAGACAAGATAAAGAAATAGTTTTTAAAAATCCAGTCACTGTAGTATGATAACTGTGCTAAGGTTATTGTTTGGCTCTCAAGATAGTTAAAGTCAAAAATAATTTTTCCTATGAAATAAATGTTCCATATACAGTAAGGATCTTTTTCCACAGGTACTATTTACAAACCCAAAAACGTAGAAGGTATCGATAACTAGAAGTATTATAGCACCCCCTCCAGTAGTTCTGCTATAGTAAAATTTCTGAAGTACAGTACACATTCATCCTTGAGCCTCCATCACTTTTTAGTTTGGAATCAAACATGGGCATTGTGCCATTACTGCAGATTCTGTGGTGGTAAATGATGTTGTTCACTCTTCTAAGAGAAATCAATATTTTTTTATTTTTTTCGGTGACCTGCCCAAAGTATTTGACACAGTTATTCAGAGATTTCTTTTACAAAAACTGACGTCTACTTGGTTTCGGCAGTAAAAATGGACCTTGCTTAAATTTTATCTCTCATAGCTCAATATATGTGAATGTACTGTATGTGGCGTCCATTTTCTGATTTTGAATGTTGTGGCTTATGCTTTTATGCTGATGATACAACTATTTATTGTTTAAACAATTAAAAAGTAAATATAAATAAAAAATTAATAAGGTATACAGTAGTTAGTTTCAAATATTAAAATTGATCTTAAAGACAGGTGTTTTGCATACATTGGTCAGAACTCACTCTTTCAATGATATCTTTATGCTTGACAGACTTAAATGAAACATCTGCAGTACTTACACTCTAAAAAACGCTGGGTTGTTTTTTCTACCCAAGCGCTGGGTTGCCTCTGTTGGGTCATTTTTCTGGGTTATTTACAGAGAGTTGGGTAGTTTTTGTGTAACCCAGCTGCTGGGTTGAAGTTTGATTGGCTCCCCCCCAAAGTTCACCGGTGGATTCAGCGGCTGTCAGTCAGAGCTTCGTGTCTCTCTTGAGCTCCCACACCGCTGATGACGGTTCATTTAAGGGAAAATGACGTTAAATACAAGGTCTGTATACACAAGTTCACTCACCTAAGTCACATACGACTGAAAAATTATTACTATATGTGAGATTTATTACTGTTACCGTGTTAAGGTTACACTCAAACTTTCAGGCTGGTCTGAGGTAAGATAATTTAGCTGACAATAGCTGCTATAGTTAGCCAAAGAACCCCACCTGTGTGTGAAAGAAACGGATAAGATGTCTGAGCTTTTTATCTTTCTCTGTAGAATGTTTGCAGGGTGACGAAACTGTAACTGTAGTATTAGCATGACGCTAGCATTTAGTTAGGTTGCTAGCGTTAGCAACCACATTAACATTAGAACTTTATTAATCTCACTGTTTGAGACAATAAAATGCTGTGGTGTTACAAAACACTGACCCTCTTACAAATATACACACCTGCTAACCCTCCTGTTTTTCACTAGCTAGTAATTTACTCCGCGGTCAAAATTCACTCGCGTTTCTCCCGAGTTATAACAATATTTTACACCTTTCCCCCTTTGGCAAGTAGTATGCAAATATGACTGCTGCATGTAAGCTAACCAGGTAGCCCCCTTTAACCAAAGTTGCTTGTGACTCAGACTAAATTAACTATCAGTCAGCTGTACAGATAACTACTAGATGGAAGTATTAATATTTGGGTGATTATAATGTGCCAGTATGACCCCAGATATGACAATGTATCTCCTCGGTAATTAGCTTAAAATCAACGCAGATCACAAGATCAACTAGTCTGACTAATATATATATGAGCTTTATTCCAAAAGCCATGCTTATTTTGCTTATTTTATTTTTGGTAGTAGCTGTCTCCATGTTTTTGTTTCAGGTTACCTATACCCTAGCTTTGTAAAAAAAAAAAATTAGTATAAATCCTATTACACATTAAATTGATAGTCTTATTCAGTTTAATCTTTGTTATTCAACAAATTTTTAACTTTTTTAAATTTCTTTCTAAGGTTGGCACCAACATGGTGGAATACCTCCAGCAGGCTGAAGGGTCAAGGCCGTACCCCTACTGTACATCCTGACGTTGGGAGATGATGACCAGCGCTGCTCTCAGGCATTCGTCATTCTGGTGGGACAGGCTCTGGAGCAATGCACACTACTTGGGGCGGTTGATGTGTGCTTCAAGGCATTTTATATTTTTTACATTAACTATTTAAAGTAGTGTGCACCTCTATAGGACTTTTTGTAATGTTACTATGAAATAGCAAAGCCTACTTGAAAAGTCATAGACAGTGTTTGTATGTTAAAACGGAACCAGGGCTGGATAGTTTTGTTCTGCAGAAAAGATATCTAATGTCACAAAGAGATTCTGCTCTGTAGAAGCTGCCTCAGCCTATTTGTGTTATTACTCCATTCTGCACTTGTGAGTAATAGTATAGTAATGATGTCGCTGTTGATTATCTGTTCTTGTGCTTTTGAAAAAATAAACGTTTTTTTTCTATGAACATTTAATAGGATGTTTATTGCATATATGTATGGTTTGCAAAACTTTTAAGTTTTTTTTTTTGTAATAAACCAGTATATCAAAGTAATTTAACTGTTTAATAGACGTGGGTAGTTTTTTTTTTTTTTTTACAGATTCACTGTAAAACATGAAAATAATAATAACCTATTTGTAAGGTAGAATTAACTCAACACTCCAGTTTAAATGAACCAACATCTGGGTGGAACATTTAACCAATTTATGTGGTAGAATTAACCCAGCATTATAGTTAAATATGACCCAGCATTTGGGTTGAATATTTAACCCATTTTGCTGGGTTAAAAAAATAACCCATTTTGCTGGGTTAAATTAACCCAGCATTTAGTTAGTCCAATAGTTACCCAGCAGCTGGGTTAAAAACAACCCAGATTGGGTTGTTTTTAACCCAGCATTTTTTAGGGTGTAGATATCTGCCTCAATGAACCTGCACAATAAGTGAAATTAAAATGTTGAGTAAAAGCGATGTTATGTGCCAGATTTAATAATCTACTTTAAAATAAGCTACTAATAAGCTACTTGCTCAATGTAAACAAACAATGGATATTAATTAGAAAATCTAAACTTGATATTGTACTGGGATTTGTTAATATATTCACAGCTAAAATAACAACTGAAGTGTTTTAAGTGAGTTTCAACACACTATGATCGTTTTAAGACAAAATTTAATTTAGCATAAACAAAGTGTAAGATACTTAACCTTACAACATTTTATTTCTTAGGTAGACAGAGAGTTCTACCATACAGAAAGACAGGCACACAAGTATGTGGGCTTTAACCTAAAATAATATTATTACTGATTACATTAAAGCAGATCAGCTTATTTTTGATGTTTCTCATCAGCTAGTGACTGCTATAAAGTATTTGTTTCATTTTAGTCCTTGTTTCTCTTAAGATTAACTCATCCTAAATGTGTCGACCAAGTAAATGAGTAAATAGATAAATTCAGTGAAGATTCATTGAATATAGTTAAAGTAGGAGGAGCTCTATTTATTGCAAATATATTTAAACCCAAATTAACAGGCTCTTCTATAAAGAAACTGTAAAAAAATATTTTGCAGTTCTAAGCTTGCAGTTCAGTCCATATGCAGAATACCCAGGAGTCCATCTTCCAAGTCAACCATCTGCCAACTTCTGACTATTCACTGGGGGAATCTCAACATAAGCATTAGCATGATAAGAGCAGAGACTTTCACAAAATGCTCAGATTTGTCTGCAGCTTTCTTAGTTTGACTGCAGTACATGATTAAAACATGGAGTCAGTCAGGCTTAATGAGCGTATATGAAAAAAAATGAATAAATGAAAACTTTTATAGTGCACACATGCAGAATTTAGACTCAGCTTCACAGGCTACACAGCTTCATGCTCGTTAATGATGTCAAAATACTGAAAACACATAGCTTTAAAGACAACTTCTGCTTTAGCCACATTCGTACTTTCAAAAAATGACTAAATATATCATACAGTTCGTGCTTATTTAATTAGACAGCACTGTTGCTAGATAATGGAATTTACATTGCCCACAGAAATACAGTAAGGGGATTTGATATTTTTTTTTCATAAAGCACTTATCAGCAATTCTCTGCTATATTGAATCAGCTACAATTAATATAATACAGTAAATGAAACTAGTAAAAATTTATGAATATATTCAATTGGATTTAGCAAAATAAATTCATGAGAAAAGTGATTTATAACCCTGCCACTCAGCAAAATCTTAAAGGTAATCATACCAAATAAGTAAGTAAATAAATAAATAAATAAATAAATGGTGAATCTGTCTAAACAGAAGTCTCTGTTAATTATGTTAACTTTCTTCCAGTTTGTTCCCAATTTCCTCCCACTATCTAATTAGCATGTACCACCTCCAAGACAAATAAAGTCAGCCAAGGCATCAATGCTTTAAACTGCTTGTCTTACTGCATCAAAAGGCACTATCTACCTCCTTCCACATACAGTACATAACATGAGCTATGTACATATTCCAGTGATTGCCTGCTCTTGCTTTGATTGATAGAGAAAGAAATATAACTATCCCTTCCACCTAAAGAATTCTAGAGTCTCTGGTGTCCTAGTGGCTAGGGATTTAAATTTTTTTGAGGAAGCAATTATAGCTATAAGTGTTAGGGCTCACTTAACAGTAATTCACTGATTGGAAGGTTGGCAGGTCAAGTCCCAGCTCCAACAAGTTGCCATTGTTCGGCCCTTAAACAAAGTCCTTAACCCTGTCAGCTCTAGGAACACAGTACAGTGGCTGAAGCTGTGCTTTGGGACATGCAAATGAAGAATTTCACTACGCAGTAATGTACATTATATGTAATAAACAAATGCCAGGTTAGGCTTACTTAGAAAGTGACCAATTTTGCTTTCTTGAACTCCCTGCCATGAATAGCTGTGGCATCAGAGGAATACACACTCAATCTCTCAAAAAAAAGTAGTAAATCTTTTCTGTGTTTTATAAAATGGCTGAATTCAATTTCTATGATTACATTTAGGTAAACTTAATGAATCCACCACACAAATATTATGCAAAAGTACTATAAGTTAAATTTTTCCAACATAATGTATCCAATTGTTTGTGTAAGGATACAGTAGGTAATGTGTAGCACTCTCAAATATGTCTCAGATGAAGTTCAGTCTGGTGCCCTAAAGATCCATACAGAACAGTCTTTAGAATAAACAAACTATTTTTTCTGCATGTTGTTTACAGCTGTGGGAAAGTAGTGGAACAGAAGGTTTTTTTCATTACTGATTGGAATATTGCAAGTTTATAACCCAGCAATGCCAAGCTGACAAGGTTGGTTGCTTGAACAAGTCCCTCAGTCCTCAAAAGCTCACTGTCAATCAAAATGACCCAAAATGCACTCATGTAAATTCCTTTCTCAGATTTGCCTAGTACAGTAGGTCTGCTTTAGTTATGTCCTTCTTTAGAATGGCTTAAGAAAGCCAATAGACTTTTTACTGATCTCTGGAAAATTGGCTACATCTTTAACTAATATCCCATACACAGGGTTACTTAAAAGTCTGGATCTTTAGGCAAAAGTGTGTTTAAAAGTATCAATTACAGCCAGTGGCCAAATCAGCTACCTCTGACTTTGTGGCACTTGTGTAAACCCCCTTTCCAAAAAAAAATCTTTCCACCCAACCACTAATATGATGAGTGATTAACACTGTTACCTTGCACCTTCAGGGTCCGAGCAGCCATCTATCTGTGCAAGGAGTTTGCATGTTCTCTTCATATTTGGTGGGTTTCCTCCAAGTACTCCAGTTTCCTACCACAGTCCAAAGACCTGCAGATTAAACTAATTGATGTCCTTAAATTGCCCATAGTGTGTAAGTGACTGTATGTGTGTGTGCCCTGCGGTGGATTGGCACCCTGTCCAGGGTGTATTCTGCCTCATGCCCTAAGCCTCCTGGGATAGGCTCCAGGCTCCTGCCACCCTGAATACAGGATAAAGCAATATAGATGATGAGTGAGTGAGTGTTATAACTGATGATGTTATGATGTTATATACTGATGATAAGACTTACTTATAAGTACTTCAGTGGTTAAGGCATTGGACTATGGTTCAGAAGATCCCAGGTTCAAACCCCACAACCTATAAGTTGACACTGTTGGGCCCTTTGGCAAGGCCCTTAACCCTCAACTGCTCAGTGTAATGAGGTAAAAATGTAAGTTGCTCTGGATAAGAGCGTCTGCCAAAATACCTAAATGTAAATTATGTTTTATGCAGAGATGATTTCCTTGTTTAGTACTTGCCATGTCTGAAATAAAAAGAACAATATCGAATTCCATATAAGAACAACAGCCGATGGTTTAGGACATTTGGACAAAACTGTTTTCATATTTATCACCTCCTGCTAAAATTGAATGGGAAGAACTGAACTAATAAAAAATAACCATACAGAAAAAAATATGGCCTAAATAAAAAAGGCTTTATTCACTGTTTTTAATCAAATAAAATGATGTAATTTTAGCCATTAAAATTAATGAGTATAAATTGATTTAACATTTAATAGTATTTACAGTAAATGGACTAAATTCACGTTAACCCTTCGAATAGCTCATCACACTGATTTAAATGCTTTTGTTAATGGATAGCACCTCTTTCAATGCCAGTGTGGATGACATGCTAAGCAGGAACATGACAATGGTAGTGGTAATGCCCTTAAAGCTATCAAAGCTCATTTTTACAGTGACATGCTTTATTAAGAATGTGTCTTACCGGGTTATTAATAGATTGTTTTGCTTTGAAGTTATTTATTTAATAGTTGCCATGTATTGGATATTACATTAGAAGAATGGGTGAGTGATTTCAGTGAAGTCTCTGGAATTAACCTAAGACATGAGTAGAATGTATAAATGGGGACAATAAAAAGACAAAACATACAAAAAAATAGTTAAGGACAAGCAGGGTCTTAAAGAGAAAGTTTGGGTTTTTAAAGTCTGTTTTAAATCATTATTGATGTAGATACAGTACAAGTGGATTAACTTAGGGTTTAACTTAGCATTTTGTTGCACAGTACCCAAATACAATGTAAGTAATAGGGGCCGAATTACACAACCATTGTCCCATACAAATTTGCATTCCAAAGTTGAGCTGAGACTCATCTGAAGCTTCTGTAGTTTCATTGAGCCAAATCAAATTGGTATCTTTCAAAGTTACTGTACAATTTAATTAGCCAATTTAATTTAACTCCAGAAAAAGCACTGAGTTTTCTTTGTGAATTCACTTGTACACCTTTGCTGTCTAACATTGAAGAATGGATAGCTAAGTACATTTTAATATGGTTACTTTACCTTGCTTTCAAAACTCTGGGTGATACTTTGCCAAATACTGTCTGTGTTATGACTAAGGTGCAGTTTTCAAGTTTAAATTTAGGTAAAATGGAAATCAAGGTCAATTAAGCTGTTCTGGTAGACTTCAGTAGGCCACAATGGGCCTGATAGAACTGATCATTTGTAGACTTAACAAGAATTTATATTCCCCAATCTTATGTTTGGCAGGTGGGTTAAGGCTTGGCCTCTATTCAGGAAAAACATGAATAGTTCTAAGATGAACACCACTGAAGAAACACCAGGTAATATAAAAGCTGACATTCTCTGCATAATCTGCAAGTCTCTGGACTGTACAAAACTAGAGCACCTGGAGGGAACCCACCATGCCTCCTCTAAAAAAGTAACATTGAAGTAAGATATTGAAGTTCATATGATGCTACCATTAAATACTGACCAAAGGAAACCCACCAAGCACAGGCCCCCATTAACCACTATGCCACCATGCCGCCCTAAAAAAGTAACATGGTAAAATGTTGAAAAGCATGTTATGCCACCATTAAATACTGACTATACTGGTCATAAGTGTGTTCTACATATACCACGAAAAATATTTGTAGCTACCAAGCTAAAAAATTATTACTGAACCATACTGTTTAGAAAAAAAAAGACAAATTATATGAATATGGTCAACGTCTGAAAAGCCTCATTGGCCCGCTTTATGTAGACGGTGATTCTTACACATATGCACTAATAGCTCTCTTGGGCCCATAAACACTTTAACTAGGCTAATTAAACAATGCATTTAATGAAATTAACTAAGGAATTTGCGAATGGATCTCCCAAGCCACTTCAATAAGGGAAATACGAATCTTCCCACCACATGGGTTGTTTTATAACAGCTATTTTTGTTAGACTCTAACGGGAACGAAAGCCGTTTCATAACAGCTCAATACTGATTTTATCTGCTGTCCCCACTTTAGATCAAACAAGACTTGATTATGTGTCATGAAGACAGGGAGGAGGGGGTGTTTTAGCTCTTCCATGCCTATTTATTTCTGCATGGATGTTTTGCTTAATGGCTGAAAGGATTGAAAATGTTCCACCATGAGTCAAGGGAAATGGGGACACTTGTGTATCTTAATTACAGTATGTAATGATGCCTGTCTATTCACATGACACACACACATTTAAAATCAAGTTAAGTTTCCTGACGAGGATCTGAGGAAAATTGTGTCTTATTCATATCAGGTAATTAACACACAGATACATAGCACCCACCATGAGTATTAGAATACTGAAATGAAAATGGTAATTGTTCCTTTTAACTTGAGTGTATTACATTTTATCCAAGCAAATAGACTGGATGTCTTCACTAAATTAAAATGTTAGAGAATAGGAATTAAGAGTTATAATACATTACAACTGCATGTATAGTCCAATTTACAAGTTATAAACATACACACTAGTTTTTTAGTGTTATGTAGCCCAGCTGTATTGATTGAGTACAGCTTTGCTCTTTAGATTTTGCATCTTATCCTTGGGGTCATGTAAAATTTTACAGTATGAAATGTTCAATCCCCAACTAGGAAAACCAAAGAAATTACAAGTTGAAATTCCAACTCAGAAGCTTAAGAAGGAGTCTACAACCCCACAGTTCAACATGGCTGCTTAAAGGGTCATTATTTTTACGTTAGTTGTATATACCAATATTAGCTTTTGATGAATTAACATGGTGTCACAGTGGTTAGCACTGTGGTCTTGCACCTCCAGGGTCGAGGGTTTGATTTCCACCTCAGGTCTGTATGCTGGATTTAAAGATTATGAATGTGGCTGTACAGTATATATATATATATATATATATATATATATATATATATATATATATATATATATATATATGACTTACAATTCCCTCATAAATCCTGTCAGGTTGGGTTATCCTACCTAGGTAGAGTAGGATATGGTTCCATCCATATGCTATTGGAGATATTGGACACTGAATACTCTCAACTGCTAGAGAGATAGCTATTGTTTTCCAAAGATAATAAAGATGATAAATAAAGAGTCAGGTTGTAAAATCAATGCCTGGTTGTATCTGAGCAGTTGAGGTCTAAAGGCCTTGCTTAAGAGCACTGAGCTTCTGTAGCACTGGGGCTTGAACTGGGGACCTTTGGATCACCAGTAGCCACTAAGCTACCCCTGCTCCTTGCAGTAATGCAGCAAAACCAGTGAGAGTGATAGCAGGAGCAAAAGGACAGGAAGAGATTTATCGATTAAAAAAACCTTCTTAGGTTGTGCTACAAAATAACTTTATCTCAGATCCTACCCTATAGTATTCCACAGCACTCTAATTTCCTATTTGAAAGAACATATTATGGATGTTAAGGGATACATACCTGACATTTATTAATGCTGGAGGACTGCAATAACAGTAACAGCATGTAAATATCCTTTTTCTAGGGCCTCAACATTCTCCAAACATGCACTTAACACATTCAGTTTACTTACAGCAAGCTAGCAGTCCCATTACACTGATCATGTGACAGAACAAATTGGCCTGTCATAATGCATAAACTTTGGTTTTTAATACATGCTCGGGTTGCTTAAAACATGAAAATTTAAAGCTCATAAAATGAAATTATATAGTGGTTTTAAAACTATTTTGTTATTATTATTGTTCGATTTTGTGTTTTGTTATGTGATTTAGGAATAATAATTCGCCAAAATGAGTAAAAATCCAGAAATGGTGTTAATTACATTTGTAAATTTGCATATGAAATGTTTAATATACAAAATGCTATGATTTTGTCATCATGACATAACATTGTACAGATGGGTGAAATTTAATTAAGCAATTTAATTAATTTAATGGCTGTAGAACTTGTAATATTACTGGATATTACAAGATATCACTGAAGTAATGATGAAAAATAGGACTTCATATTTCCAGCATTGATAGCACAGGCATCAGCCTTAAGATGCAGCACATGCAAAGTAAACAAAGTTGACTGTTCAGGAGCCAGCTAAGATCGCAGCACACTATGAAGTGTGGAATTCCCTTGTTCTTGTGTGAAGATGGTGGTGTGCAGTGAAAGGGAGGAATGCAACACTACAGTATGTCCTGAGACAATACAAACATTTCATGCAATGCTGATGACCACAGTCTCGGTGAACAATGCATGAATTAGCCGATGCCTTCATTGAAATTTAAAGATTTGCTTTCCTTGTGTGCAATACAGCACATGTACAATTTGTTTTGAAAATTTTTTATTAGAAATATGACCATTAGAAAAATTGTATACCAATTTTTAATACCTAGTTACTTTTTACCCACCCTGCAAATTTTATTGCATAAAATTACCATGCGAAGCAGGTCATTATTACATTATACTATTGCACACACACTGTTAGCCTAGTCTTTATTTATTTATTTATTTATAAACTTTTTTACATACATTTGCTTCTTCTTACACTTCATTAAATTAAAACCTTTATATGGAAAAAAACACTTGACTGCAAAATACATTCTGGTTGTCAAAGAAAAAGTCAAAGCATCATACAAAACAAAAATACCAAACCCTGAATATGTGTAAATAGCATCAGTCACTATGAATACCCAATGACTTTTATATTGCATGTTTTCGCCATCTCTGTATGACAAAAATGAATGTAAAAATAGGCATACGGTGCGTATGTGAGAGAAGCAGGATCACAAGCTGCGGGAGTGAAATTTGTGACTCCATCAAAGTTCACCCTTTGACAGGTTTATGGGTAGTCCAGCGCTCTTATAACGGACTATAAATTTTCTCTCACAGTAGTGAGAGCAGGCAGCTAAATAAAAGATGAGTGCCGGAACATGAGACTTGTCAATCTGCCATTATACAGTACACCCCCTTCCAATGCGCTGACCATAGGAGGGTGCAGGAGTGAGATTGGAATGGGTAAGCCCCATGGGTGCTTGAAACAAGAAAAACACAACCCACTTCAGGAGTTTTGCATGGCTACAAAGCTAAATGTGATGGGTGGAGCATGATGGCATACTTTATGTTATGGTACATTACAAAAAAAGCAACATAATTAAAAGGCTATTAACGAATGTTCATCCCACCAGTAAGCTGATTTGAAGTAATCTGCATTTAACAAACCACAAACTGCCCTGATAAACATTCACCATACCGGATCTTTTTTACATTAAATTGATAGATATAGTAAATTTGAGTGTAATTTAATATATGTCACGTGGTAGCCCATAATATGTGCTAGGTTCGTCTAGAGCCAAACCTCCTGAGCCATTCTAAGGTCAGTTGGGAACTAGTCATCATGGCTAATTTGAATGTTCAGAAAGGCTTGGAATATATTTCCATATAGAAGACTACATTTCACAACCACATTACCAGGACGTTATGGTTTCCATATTGCTTATAAAAAAAAATTAGATGTTACAACCGGGACAGAAAAAAAAATAAATCTTCCAAAACTGTGCTTAAAACTATTTAAAGCTTTTAATAGTCACGCAAATATATTTTGCAACATTGGTGCAGGCAATCATATAGCACAAACTGAAGTTCAGTGGATATACATTGTGCAGATGGTGATACCAGCGAGCTCAGTTTCTCAAAATGGCATTTTTGCATTAATATGTATTAAATATGGCGTAGATTTATGTTTTGTAATGATCCATTATGCATGTGTTGATGTAATGTTACCATGTAAAGATTTTTTTTTAATTTATAGATTTTTTTGTTTCAGAATTTTTTTTTATTAAGTGTTTTTTGATCTAATGATGTAGCATGATTTATTCACTACTTTACAACTGTCAGTCAGCATGGGTGAAAGTACTGTAGCTCACTATAGTCCACAGTATTTATAAAAAGGGAAGAGCAGCTGATGTCATCTTAAACAACTCTTTATCTCCTTGTTACTTGTTTCTAGGTAGTTTTGAATTGCGTTTGAACCGTCAGCGCTGTTTTGTAAATGGCTTACAAGAGCTAGACAAAATTGTTATTATTTTTACAAGAAGATAAAACAATATTGATTTATGCAGTATGTTTAAGTAAAGGAAATTAGATTTTTCATTGCTTTTGCAAAGATAAGCTTTAACAGATGGGAGGATTCAGTACACCAGAATGCTAACATACAGCATAAATAAAACATATAACGTATAAATTTAGAATTTTTGACGCCTTGCTAATGTGAGAAATACAGTACTAAAATTAATAAAACAGCACAGAACAGTTCATCTGATATGTAATATTTGCCATGTTAATTCATAAACCTGAGTTTTGTAAATCAATATAAATAAAAACAATTTCAATGTAAAGAGTAAAGTTAGACTGTGGTAAGTGAGGGGAAACTTGCTGTTTATTAATTAGCATGGCGGTAACATCCCTCCAGCCATCTTACACCACTGTTTTTGCTGTAAAATTCTGTCATCTGTTTGTTTGAAATTTCATTTAAGCACAACTCTATATAGGGCAAACCCAATTTTGGCACCAGCGGATTGAGGATTCATTTAATTTTAATTGGCACCCTCCAGATGTGTCTTTACCCATGCCAGTCTAAGAAGATTTATTAAAATAGCAACCTGGAGGTGCATCTAACCAAGTGTCACTGTTGTACTGTTAAACTATTCTTAAACCTGTATAATGACAGACTTTGTTATATCAATTGATCAATATCAACACAATTGATTATTGTGTACCAGTGTTTTGGGTGGAACATTCTACTGTAGAACAGTCTGCTGGAACATTTCATTTGTTTTGGTGTGTGTATCTACAGTATATATCAATTGGTAACCAGCTCATAACCCTCCTCAGACAATATTACTCAGAACATGTTAGGAATAAATAATCAACCTTTTGAGGAAAAAATAGAAAAGAAGGAAATTAAAAGAAAAAGAGGATTTTGTGATCATCCAGCCTTCATGCACGAAGTTCAAAGAATGACTCACCCTGGCTGGCGTGGGAGGAATAAGCGTGGGGTGTGGATTTCAGACACACAACAAATGAAATGCACTCTGTAATTTTTTGAATTAGCAGTGGCATTCTTAGGGATGTTATGATCCTTGTGCAAAAGCAGGGACTCAGGGTAGTGCAGGTTTAACTGAGCTCAAAAGAGATGAAAGGGTTTGTGCATGAAGCTGACTTATTTTTTCCTAAAATAAATCGTACATACAGTATAGAGTAAAGAAGAACATCTCATAGTACTGATCATTATTAGTTAAACAAAAATAATAATGTATTTTTTTATAATTAACTATAAATTATATAGTTTATACTATGTACTATATACTGTATTAACACAGAAATATAAGTAATGAGTTCTTTTTTCACAAATTATCTTATGCACTGTATTAAATTTAATTACATTTAATTCATATAGCAGTTTTAATAATAAAAAATTGCCTCCAATCAGCTTTACAAAAATATATGTTCAGGAAATAATGTTTAAATTATTATTATCATTATTATTATTAGTAGTAGTAGTAGTAGTAGTAATTAAAAATTAATTTATTAATTTATACATGATTAGCAAGCCAGAGGCAGAAGCCTTGAGAGAAATCAGACTCAGATTGAAAGCCATACTCATGTATCTATCCTCATACTGGATAGTATGGCAATAAATGAATATTCTCTGAACAGACATTGTATTGCATATACTGTATTCTAAACGTGTAACTGTATGAAAAAGAAATTAATTTTAACTCCATCCAGTCTGTATCAAGTTAACTCTATATTTTATATACTGTATACTGTAGATATTGAAACATATGACATTACATAATTTTTAAAGCAATAAAAAAGAAAAAAAGGTTTATTGAAATATATGAAATTACATAACAATTGATTAACATTTGACAAGTGATTAAAAAGAAAATACTAATAAAAGGTTTTATGACCCAGACAAGGTCAATGCCACAGCAGGTTTAAAAGGCAGGAGATCAGATCAGATAAAAGGCAGACAATGTTAGCGCTATTAATATTCTCAAGGTCTAAAAAACTTACTAGACAAATAACCAAACTAGAAAGTGAAGGAAAAGAATGCATAGCCTGTATAGGGCAAGGGACTTGGGCTATTCATGAATGATGCTTGCTTATTTACAATAAAGGGAAATAGGTTTTCACAAATTAACACCCATGGTGTTGAATTTACACCTCACATTGTTTATATATTGTAACACAAAATGTTAGCCAAGATATAATGGTAAGGGTGTACTTAGTATTGGCCAGTGTTGGGTGTAACGTGTTACAAAGTAATGCGTTAGAGCACTTAGATTACTTTTCCGCCATTTAAATACTCTTTAGTTTTATTTTCAAAAATGTAATTCGTTAGTCAGACAATTTATGTAATCCATGAGCTAGACAGCAGTGATTCCATTTGTGTGTTTGTACTGTATGTGTGAGAAATTTCTGCAATGGAAAAGTACTCTAACTAGTTAATTTTATCAGAATGTAATGCTGTAATGTAACTGATTACTTTTATGTAATTAGTTACTTTAAACACATTTTTTTTATTTGTTTATTTGTTTTTCATTTTTGGCTTCATGTTTGTTAAATAAATAATGGCATGTAAAAATGGCAAAGCAAAATGGCAAAGCAAAAATGCATGCACACGCACACACACGCACACACACACACACAGACACACACACACATTCATACACTGTGGGCAGTTCAAACTACACCATGTGTCTTTAGCCCCATCTGCTCGGGATGAATATTACCTGGTAACCTCTAGTCATTTGTAATAATTGCAAAGGTAAAAAGCTAATAAAGTAAAAGTTCCCCAGCAAAATTCACCTGCAGACCTACCATATTTTGTAAAAAAAAAAAAAAAAAAAAAAAACAAAACACTTTGCTGCATTAAATCCACAAAGATCAAAAACAGAGAATTGTTGTGGATAATACATTGTAATACTGAAATATAATAGATGTGTACAAAAAAAAAGCATAAAATATGTAGCTGCTCAGTGGAGTAGTATATTAATATTTATTACTTCAAGATTAAAAAATGGGTTGTTAATCATTGATGGTAGTAAATGCATTCCGTTTTCAACATAAGAAAATGTCATCAGGTCACAGAAAAACATCAACAACAACAAAAGACAACAACCCGTTTTATGACTTTTAGCCCTAGGTAAATAGGTCACTGTAAACAGAAAACTGAACTGTTCTTCACTGTTGTGAAAAATAGTTTGTCATTGTATGTCGCAGTGTATTGTGGTTGAATATCACATTTTTGTTTCATGAATAAAATAATCTGTATATTAAAGAAAAGCATATAGGAACGGAAAAGAAAAGCCAGAGAGTAAACATCCCATTGTTGCTCAAACAACCAACATGAGACCAATTTAATTAAGTAAAAGAGCAAATTAAAATAAAAAAGTGACTTTCTTAATAAGGCAGTACTAGAACAGCATTTGTTAAAACAGCATATACATTTTCTGAGTATTTACGGGGGTTGATATAAAAGGGAGAACATGCAAATACATACAAGACTTAAACGGCTCATACTGTAGTGTACGTGAGGTAGATTAGCAATCAATAATAATATCAATTAGATGTACATTTTGGCCAATCTGTTATTATGTCATGTTAGCTACATCCTAAGTTATTAATGAACAATAAGCAAACATTTAAAAAAATAATATTTGTTAAATTTCATATTAAGCATCTACAGTAGAAAAAAACCTCCTGCTGTCCCTGGCTTCCATAAATGTCCCTCATTAAATGAATTATTTGTCCAAAGAAGGAAAGAAAGAAAACAGCTTCCAAAAGTCATACTGTACATTGTTGCTGATTACTAGCTAGCCAGTAAATGTTAGCCATTCAGGATTCTTAAAAGGTTCTTACTGAGAAAGACGGTCATAAAACATGAATGAAGGCGGGATTGGTAAGTATGTGTTTAACATGATCTTTTTTAAATGCTAGCTTCTTGGAAGTGGACATGATGAACACTCTTTCTTAAGCTAAACTAGTTTTTT
The DNA here is from genome assembly GCF_024256425.1 of Clarias gariepinus. Lineage (NCBI taxonomy): Eukaryota > Metazoa > Chordata > Actinopteri > Siluriformes > Clariidae > Clarias > Clarias gariepinus. The sequence goes on along the minus strand of NC_071122.1, from coordinate 9,560,340 downwards.
TTTTTTCCCTCTTAGGCGTTCTGTTTAAAAAGGCTATACTGTAAGATGAATAAATTTCAATTGTGATGTCGAGGCTAATTGAAAGGTTTAGCCATGGGGTACAAAAGGACAGCAAGGATAGTGATGAAATCTGAATGAATTTAAATGTCATGTTAAGAGCATTTATTCACTGAGGGAACCTCTGTAAATAAATATATCATACAATTACAAGGAGCCCTATGCAGAGAAAGTTTTCTTATAACAGCATGCCGTAAATTGTGCATCAACAATATCAACAACATGTAGATCATAAATTCACAAAATGACATAGCTAGAATATGACCTGAAACTGATTCCACTATTAGACCTTATGAGCCAATGCCAACATAATAACAGCCCAGAAACATAATACAATTACATTACTTTATTGTTATAACCCCACAAATGTAATACATTTGCCATAAGCCTATTCCATTTGAGGGGGGTTATTACAATTTTAAAAGCCGGAGGTTTTTGCCTTAAAAAAAAAAAAAAACATAAATCCCTGCACATGTAACGTTTGTGAGGATTTTATTGCATTTCTGGGATCATTCAATTAAAACCTGCAGATTTTTATTACATTTATGGTTTAATATATTTGTGATCTGTTATTAATTTGCCAGATGTTACAGATCTGCAGATGTGGAAGGAAAGTACATTTACTCTGTTACTGTATTTAAATTAACCTGTACTTTTCTTTATTAGTTTTATAGTAATAAAGGATACGTTTTACTTTTATTCCACTACTTCCCACAACAAACATCTTTTTTACTTTACAAAATTTCTGCATGGTGGTGCATAGTATTTGAAGCAGGAAGACATTTGGGCCACCTGCTGATTATGTGGAATTGTATGATTTGCCTTCCCTCCATGAAACACTTAGTAATGTAGCAGGTATTTGAAATTGCGGACAGTGATGAAACATCACATTCACAGAGAACGTGAAAGGAAGAAGAGAGAGTGGGGGGGTGGGGGTGTTTACTATGACAAAAGCTGTGAACTAATAAAACCTCATTACTTTTGAGCATTTCTGTAATTTTCCCACCACTGCAGACCTCTTAAATCTTGGGCTGTTCATTTTTAATCCAGCTTTATTAATCTACTTATGAACGTATAATTCATCAAAGGTTTCCATAAGAACTTGTAAGAAAGATCAAACTCCATCTGGATACATTTGAAATTCATACAAGTGCCTAAAAATATTTTTAACTGCGTCATATGGAGCTCTCTCAAGGTTAAGCATCAGTCATACTGTTAGCCTAAAAACCTGATGGCAGGGCATCCTTCAGTCTTTAAATCATCTCTCGCTCTCTCACTCTCTCCTCCCATCTGTGTGTGTCTGAGAATCTATCTTTTATTTCTCATTTTTCTTTTAATGAGCCCCATCAGTCTGACTATCATCACAGCCATCACCCTGTAAGTCGTAAGCACTTATGATGTTTTTACAGGCCAAAATTCAGACCTTTGGTATAAATAATAATAATAATAATAATAATAATAATAATGATAATAATAATAATAATAATAATAATAATAATAATAATAATAATAAAGGTATGTAATTCAAAATCAACAAATGATGTTATCTAAGAATAATTAAAGATTTAAGTACAGGCAAGCAGTCAGATACAGTCAGACTGCACTATATTAGCAAAAGGAACATTAATTGGGTCAGCTTTTGTTTGATAGCCATAATAACAGTAAGATTTAGTTGATGTGCTAGCTATTCTATTCTTTCTAGTGTGCCTGTTTTGCAACTGTAACTGTAACAACATGAGTCTCATGAGGGGCAGAGCTGCGTGAAAGTGTTTTGCACTGTGAAACAGGCAGAGCTGCGGCCATCTAGACAAGCGGCTGCAGGCAACGCCACCACAGAGGCAATTAGGGTGGACACATTGCACCTCACGGCTTGTCAATTCAAGGGTCCTGATACCTGCGCACTTCGCACGATAATTAAGACAAAATAAAGAGCTTAAGACAAAGGTGAAAGACCCAGTTCTAGGCCATGTCCACACGTAGACGAGTATTTTTAAAACGGAGATTTTAAAAAGAGATTTTTAAAACGCAGTTTTGGTCATTGGAAATGGAGCTTTTGAAAAACTCCATCCAAAAACTTAGTGTTTTTAGTGTCTCCTAGTTTTCAGTGGTGTTGTGTGGACAGGGGAGACAGAGATTTTGGCTCGTTGTAACGTCACCTTGTGTGCAGATGATGTCTCCTTGATTTGATGTCAGCTTTGGAGCATGTGGACAATTATATTTTTAAAACGTAGGACGTGTGGACAGAATTATATATAAAAAAAAAAGAAATAACTAAATCTTAGTTTTAGAAATACCCAGCTACGCGTGGACGTCTTCCAGAGCAAGCCGGCATGATAAAGACAGACAGAGAGAGTGAAACACATCAGTTTAGCGTGCACTCTCAATATACTGTAAGTTAACAGTGCAAAGCAGAAAAAATATATATTCTCGTTAATGCCCCAAGAGGATATAAGTTTTATTTTTAGTTTAGAGAACCCTGTCCAGTCTCATGCAGATGGTTTATTTTGTGTTGCCAGTTTTCTTTTATTTCCTTTTTAGTTTTCAATTAATAATCCCATGCTACCTCCATTCGCTAAGGTCTTTCCTCGCGTGTCAAAAGCACTCTTACAGCCTCTTTTTTTTTTTTTTGTTGACCCCCCAGAAGCCCTGCGTAAGGGCTCTTAAAATTATATCTTGTGGTGCGGCTCTCCAACCTGCACCATGTCATAATAACTAATTTGTATCTCTTGGTCTGTCTTTGGCTTGCCAGCCATTTTCAGGGATGTCTACTATGACTTTGTACTTGAGAAAAGTGAAGAGCTCTTTATTACGTTTTATAACCACAAAAGATAACAAGGGTTTATAAATTTAAGCTTGAAGAAGATAGAGAAGATAAGCACGTCACTTGTAAACCTGTACAAAATAAAACTTGTGCTTTCCAGCAATGACTTCTGTAAAGACTAGCTCAGACAATGTAAGGGTGCGGTGGTACCCCTAATAAGGGCACTTAATTTTAAAACAAGACACAGATGATCAAATCTCTCTCTCTTTCTGTCATGGTTCAGTTATAATTCTGGATTAATGCAAGTTGGAAAGCAATAAACTGCCAAAGACTGTTAATTAAATATTGAATTTAAGATTTTAATTAACTACACAGCACAATTACCAGTGTTGAATTAACACCCAAAGTTAAATTAACCCTTTGAAGTATTTAAAAAAGGTCCAGTTGTACTCAAATTAACTGAACGTTTAGTGAAGGTTTCAACAAGGCAATCAGAATCAGTGTTGTATGGTTATACTGTACAGCTTATGGTTGACAGAAGGAAAAAAATTATATATAGAAGCCAAGGGTAACCACTAACGTAAGTTATAAGAGGAGATCTTTCAAAGACATGAAAAATTTTTCAAAACTATTAAAATTTTGATTGTAAACATTTATGCTGCACTTTGTAATTGAATTCAATTAAATTTAATTTTATTTGTATAGCGCTTTTAACAATTGTCATGAAATTGACAATCAAAAGAATTCTTTAAGTTTGTATGGAATGTTAATGTGTATGAAAAAAAATAGTCAGATACAGTAGTCCCGGTGAGCAAGCCGAGGGGGACAGTGGCAAGGAAAAACTCCCTGAGATGGTAATAGGAAGAAACCTTGAGAGGAACTGGACTCAACAGGGAACCCATCCTCATTTGGGTGAAACAGAGAGCCAGAATTGATCTGAATTCATACTGTATGTTAGGTGGCAGGCAGTTCAGCTATAACAGTTGATGTTAATTGACACCAGACGCATCCCAAAGAGACACATGAGGCGTCCATGTGACGAGATCTTCAACCAGAAGCGGCCCACCAGGATCGGTCAGACAGGTCCAGAGGGCAGAGGGAGTCTGGATCACTGGCAGCTCAGGAACGACATGTGTAGCTCGACAGAGAGAGGGAAAGGGAGAGAGAGAGGAGGAGAGAAAGAACAGAAGAGGAGAGATAACAGTTAGGATATAGTAATGTACAGTATAATGTGATATGAGTGCAAGCAAAGACTCCGGCAGAACTAACTATAACAGCATAACTAAAAGGGAGAGCCAGAAGGAAACACAGACATGAGGGCTCCCTGAAATGTAAAGCAAACAGTCACCTCACTGTCAAGATTTTTCAGAATTTTTTAAATTTTAGCATTGAACTCGTTTGAAAACCAGCTTTCATAACTTTAAAACCACTGAATTGTGATTTAGGCAGCATGAAGGCTTAGTGGTTAGCACCGTCGCCTTGTAGTTCTGGGGGCTGTGTTTGATTCCCACCTTGAGTCTGTGTGCATGGAGTTTGCATGTTCTCCCAGTGCTTGGTGGGTTTTCTTTAAGTACACTGGATTCCTCCCACAGTCTAAAAACTTGCAGATTAGGCTAATTGGAGTTGGTCCAAATTGCCTGTGATGTGTAATGAGCTTGTATGTGTGTGCCCTTTTAAAACAATGAATAATGCTTTAAACAAAACAATAAAAAAAAATTAAAAGAAAAATTATTGTTTGGATAATATTTATTTATTTAAAAACTAAGGTTGTGCTGAGAAAAATGTAAAAAGAATTTTAAGTAGCAAATAATACTACTACATAATACTTTGGATGTATTTGCCACATTGTCACACAATAAGTCAGACCACTGTCAGATGAATTTCCTAAAGGTGTTGATGTCTGATGGTTGACAAAATTCCACGTTATGCTGGATAACTTCTGAAATGTATGTGGGAGCCAGTTTGTTTTTTGCACAATTGTCTACATATTTAAAGAAATTCCATTGAAATTCATTAATTTTACAAAAAATTATCCAAAATTTAATATAATTTAAGTCATATGGTGTTGGCATGTAATGGTTGTGATCACAGAAACATCAATGACAAATCTTTAAAATACAAAACTTGAGCAAATAAACAGGTTATAGATAAACAACACTTAACAATGACTGATATAATACTAATTTCAACCCTCCATAGCCCAAGGTTTTAAATAAATTATTTGATATAATATTTCAGAAGGCATAGTTTCAAAAATATTACTTTTTTGTCTTTTTTTCTTCTTTTTTAAATTGCAAGTGTAAACAATTTCAACTTTAATAATATATATAATAAATGAAAATAAAATACTTAATATGCAAAATCACTTTGAACCCTTTCACCCTAGCTATCATATCCAATGCAATTAGAGTACACGTATTCAGTGCATTTGTTCCCTGGTGACTAGACGTCATCGATTTTCATAGAAACCCAACACATTTGTTCAACTCTGCTTCAATCTATAGAGCATTTCAGCTCCTTTTCTTCAAATTTAATTATGTCTCTTCAAGTTCAATATTTTAGTTTATGGGTATCTGAATTTGGGTGTTTCATTATAAATATAAGCTTATACAGGCATAATATATTTCTGGCACATTTCTAAAATCCCTCATTGATTTTGATGTCCATCAAGGAGGACATGGACAGGTTTAAACGGTGATATCACAGGGTTTGTATTCGATCAGTTTAGACATATTTGCCTTTAAACTAAGTTTTTTTTGTATATTTATAATGTAACTACAGGTATTTAGCAAAGGAAAAGGTGTACTTCAGAGTATAATTTAATAAAAGTGAAAGTTTCAATAACAATTGTAGTGTTTGGGGGGAAAACATTCAACATAATCTTATTTTTCAAACCAGCAGCTCCTATTCTGTCTCACACAAAAAGAAACATGAGATTGTTAACACTCAACATGGTACAGTTAAAATAAGAGGATTTTGCTCCAAATAACTGGAATGAAAAGTTAGCTATGATTGGCTATGTGCACTAACAATAATTAAACTTAATCATTGAGTATAATAAATAATTAATCAAGCATTTAATGACCTAACTATTTGATGATCTAATAGATAAACTATAATAAGCCAAATAAACTATTGTCAGGTGTATACCAGAATCAGCATTAGACAGCAATTAGTCAATTTCCTAGAACACAGTGCGGCATACAAACATGGCCACAATGGACACCAACTTTCATTTCTGAATTGCTTTCATCAATATTAAAGTTCTGTCTACTTCTAATTGCACCCTCTGTCCTCATCTCTGACAGGTACAAAAATCTGAGGATGAAAATCATTTCTTTGAGAAACTGCTGTTGGAATTTTAAATTGCATTTAACTGAAATTAAAGTTTGATTTTAAAGAAACCCGCCACAGAACTAGAAGCGTTATAATTAAACCTTTAATATGAGAAGTGTTCAAGTCAAACCAGGACTTTTGAAGAACTATCTCATGAATAAGGGCATAAACAGTATAGTGGACATTTACAGTACAGTAATAAGACTTTTAGGAGCAGTAAAACATTTGAGCAGTGCAAACATTTTATGGAAAGATGTACATCTGTGAATGACATAGTTGCACAGAGCCCACTGCAATTGTTCCTGTGAAGATTCAGTGAGTGGAACACCTGATCATTGAAGATCAATGAATGACCCATCACCATCATGTGGAGAAGAAAAATCTGTCTGTGGGAACTGTATACACAATCATAATGAACACCACCTGCACATTGCAGGAACTCGACTGGGAGTTATTTTCAAATCCACTGTACAGTCCTGACCGCTCTTCAAGCCATTTTCTTATGTTTGTAGTTCCTGGGAGGCCAGCCATAAGGCATAAGATCATGTCTCTAGTGAACTGAGAAAACTTTCTACCTTGATGATGTCCAAATACTAGCGAAACACTGGGATAAGTGCATTGATGTAGCAGGGATTGTATAGAGAAATAGTAGTTTATACTTAAAAAATGTTTTCTGTTACAGTATTCTGCAGTCCTGATCCCACTCCGGAACACTCATAATAAGAAATGCATGGTAATAATAGAAAATCATTTGCAATTTTTTTTTTTACACATATATATCCTGAGGTCACATGTCAGTCAGAGAAAAGTCCAGTTTTTACTTCGATAAAGGCTGTCACAGAGAATGTCATATCAAGTTTGAGGCACTGTAATCACTGTCAATTGGACGTACATGTGGGGACTGAACAGAGCAGGATTCTAGTTGTCTCAGATTTGTTGATTGCGATTTGTTGCAGATTTTAATCCCTAAATCATGACATCGTCTTAGAGCCAAAAGAAACAGAGTGAGAGAGTGTGTTAATGCATGTGCGGTGGCTGTGAGACGAAGCAAGCAAGGAGCAATCTTAGCACAAACATGGCCCACAAGCAAATTCAGTGCTGTAATGGCCAGCGTTTCCAGTCAAAAAAATTCAGTTCTATAGGAATTGACAGCTGGGCATAGAAATAAAGACTTGATGTAGGAAGCAATTGAGACAGTGGTCCATGACTATCCGCTGTCATCACCATGCCATTTACCCTACAGCACTGTGGACAGCCGATCAATGATTGAGTAGATGTCATTTATCAAGCACAGCACTATCAAGCTTCTCATTAGCCAAATTATTGAACTGTGTTCCACTTTGAGTTTGTCAAGCATTTGTAGATTTGAATAATGCCCCTGTCATGCAGTGTTTGATCCATGCATTAATTTTTTTACCTGACAAAGACTGACAGAGTCTCTAGTCTAATAATAGGTTTAAATATTAATGTTGAATTACCCATACTGGACTTAAATAATTTTTCTATTTAAGAATAAATTACTGCAATCATAGTGTGTAAATCAAAGACGCATTGACCTTTCCTTGTGTAATATTTATTCAATCATTGTTTAACAGCGCATGTCAGACCTCTCATACAGGGCTCATCAATTCCTGTCTTACAAATCTGGAGTTTCCCTTGCCAAAAGCATTTTTTTCAGTTCAGTTTAGCACAATGGGTAGAGGCTGGATTCTTAGGGCAAATCCAGAAATCATTGTCGCAGACAAGAGTGGGGGTCACAACACAGGTGAACAGTCTTATCACAGGACAGGCTATTATCAAAACCAGGAATACATGAATATAGCAGCTTACTGTAGGTTCGGATTTTAAAAAGGCTATAAAGCACAATGAAACACCAGAACACCATGGAGGGAACAGATTAAAAGTAACTAAGTACATTAACTTTAATATTGTAGTTTTAATGTACTGTATATGTAGTTTACTTAAGTAGTTGAAGTAGTGGATATATTTCACATTTACTTCACTACATCATACAACAAATATCTGTACTTTGTACTTCACAACATATGTGCATGAAGTTGGATTAAAGGCCACAGTGGTATGTAGCACTTAGCATGGTAATATCGCTACTTGCTGATCTGACAAGGTAATATCACCACCTGCTGTATATACATACGCTCATTCACTGTTATAAGTCCTAAAGTCTACAATGAGCTAATACAAGCTATTATTTGTCATACTTGGGTAGATTAGAAATTTCTCAAGTAGAAATATATATGGAAACCATACTGGAATACTTTTCCGAAGTATTTGTGTACTTTGTCAACCACTGCAAATGTGGCAGAACAGATTGAGGAAACAAGATCAAAACATGATTTAAACATGAAATCATGGACAGTATTTGGCGAATGTGACATTTAAGGGTAACCATATCAGAATACTCCAATTAATGCCAAGGTGAATATTTTCCATGGGTGGATCCATGGGCACTCTGAAAACTGTTGGTAGGAAAACTTTTAAGAGAATACTTTTGGATGGCAAGTTACTAACATGTTTTCAGGTAATGGAAAAGGAAGTGTTAGTGACTCGTCCTCTGTAGAAAATGGAGGTTGGGTGAAAGTGTCCTCTGTGATTTGTCTATTAAGGACATCAATCATAAGGGGATAAAGTTAAAATGTTCACAAATCAGGCTGGCAGGTCCATGATGTAAGCAGGTAGAGCCCAGGAGACAGTGGGTGGTGATGCTTTCTCTGCTTGATTTAGTTAGGCTCCCTTTATAAGACTTTGAGCCAAGCTCTTTGTATGAAGCTCAGAGCCTGGATGCACATATGGAATTCGTTTTCAAGGTTGGCCAAGTCTATTGTAGTTTCTAGACCTGTACCCTTATATCTGCAGATTTTTGAGCCAACTTCTAAGTTCTGCAAGATAACTGTGCTAACATGCACCCCAATGTTTCTCTTTAGTAGGCTTAGTATCCGCCAGATCTGTTTTTGTCAATTTAGAGGAAACCGAAACTGATCAGTTATATTTACAGAGAATGACATGAAAGCAAAGATTTTCAGAGGGAATGACATGGAATATATATGTTGAATTAAAAGATTAACACTAAATACAGGGGTTTATCTCTCTGAGTCAAGAAAAGCCATTGTTGAAGAAAAGACACATCACAATGCTTTGTGCAGGGTCTTGTACTTCACAATGTGCCACAAATCAAACCAACGATGGGACAAAGTAGAAATAGGACCAAAGATAATAATTACCATTTATTTCCCAGGCTTAGTAAGTATATTTAATCAAATTTATTACAAAACAATACTGGATGGTAATGCTGCAAGACTGCAATTCTTTAACATTTCTGTATGATGTCTTTTACTTGTACCTGCAGTTCCAACACATTTCACCTCCTCTTTGCACACTTCCTACCTGCACACTTTTACACATCATAGCTTACAACCCACAGTTGTTTCCCTTACTTTACGGGAACCATCTGTCTCCTGGAATGTAGTAAAGAAGTAAAACTACATCTAAATTCTTAATGGCGCCCTGGTGACTTTTCCATCTCCTTTCTCAAATGGCCTTTAAACCTTTTCAATCAATTATAAGTGCAATACCAATGTGACCACATCTACCAACCTCATTCCAGGTAAAGATGACCGTACATCTGAAATGAAATCTCAAAAGTTTGGCCACTGGGGTCCAAGCAATCTTAGATGAAGGTTATGGGCTGAACTGATTATATATGGCAAACTACAATCAAAAATGAGACGGAAACAGTCATTGAACGCAATAGACCACCGAAGGAGCAGCAAATGGTCCAAAGAAAATTTATCTGGGATGAGAGCAACAGTCAATGGAAATGGCCACCTACAGAAACTAATGCACATTTAATACAAAGCATCAGAACAATGCATTACGATATCAGTGCAATATAAAGATTTATAGGTTTATGGTACTAAAGTATTTTTTTATACTGTATCATACCCTTTGTGTGGTATATTTTCAGCAACAGTAGAAGCGTGTTTACTAGGTTATTACATTTACTTATTTTTCAATTTACTATTAAAATCTGTCAGGACTCCTCAGTGCATTGAGTTAGGAGGATTGTTAGAAGTTAAATAAAAAAAAAAAAATGTCCCTGTTCAATTTAAACGTTGTTACTTTATATAACAAGTACAATTTGTTCTGCTTTTACACATCCCAGTCCAGGTACACACAGACAGTAAAGTTTAACAACACAAAATACTTAAAGATTTCCTTTTAGCCAAACACATCTTCTGCCTCATTTCGTAGCAGGCAAACAATACATCAAGTAAGCCTGAAGAACAAAGTGTTTTCTTCTGTTTTAAAGCAGTTTTTAAGTGAAATCTTTTTGCCTTTTTCTTTCATGCTTTATATGCTAAATTCTGTCATAGTTATTTCCACCCTGGTAGTATGGAAGTATAATAGTGCCAAAATTCCTCAAAGCAAAATAGCAGGTTGAATTACATGAACTGAAAAAAAACGTGTTGCAATAAATATGTTTGAATTTTTCTGCATTGCAATTTGATCTGAATTGAAAAAAATCCTTAGAGCATTTACAATGTTTGAAATTTTTGCCACTGCAATTTATTGTGGTTGTATATTTCAAGTAAAAATGTAATCCAAGCATTTAAAATTCAATGCAAAAAGATTCAAGTTACTAAATTGCAGTTCAAAAATATTTTCAAGTGTTAAAAATACAATCTTCATTCTTTTTCAATCTTACAAATTCAGGTCGATAAAATTCAGGTAACAAAATTCAGGTTGCAAAAATTCAGTTAACAAAATTCAGGTCACAAAATTCAAGTCGCTAAAATGCAGGTCTTTACATCCGGGATATCACAGGAAGAGCAGTGGAGAGCCGATTGCTGCTGTCCGTGCCGCAGTGTACTTTAAAGTGTGCTTCCTGCTCCCTGTGCAGTCTACTTCTCAGAAACTACTTACCGATCGGAACGCAGCCCTCTTAACTAACAGGCCTGGTTGCCAGTTTCACAATAAAGTGTGTATGTGTTAAAATTACTCCTCTGCCGTAAACGCTATATTCAAAGCAAAGCCAGCGCTCTTTCATTCACACGCGCGAGCGATGGGTTTCCCGCCCCTGAGCTCGGTAATGTTACAGTCTGTGGAAAAATTCAGTACAGCAGCAGAAACAAATTTAGGAAGCAGTCAAACAGCATGGGTTCAGCGAGTGACACCAGAGTAACTGCAGAAGTCTGACTCTGTGCAAATAAACTGATAGGGACAATTCCAGACAAAGAATAAAGACAGATAGATAGATACTTTATTGATCCCGAAGGAAATTCCAGATATCCAACAGCAATAGAGACAGTAACAGTAAGACAGGTTATAGACTCCACACTGTATATCTTACAGTCAGTATACACAGGGTAATGTGGGAACTGACCAGAGTTACTAGTGCAATGATGGACAAAAACTATATATAAAAAGTATACAAAGATAATAAATATAAATTACAATAAAAAATAGAAATGGGGTTAATTGCAGTGCAGCCATTGATGTACAATGTTATATGTGACAATGTCACAGTGCGACAGGTATTTATGAGTCGCCGTATAAAGCTTAAATCAAACTTCACTCATACACACACATATGAAACAGTCACATATACATATATACTACTAACTGTTTAAATAACTACATGAAGACTTATGACCTCATACTAAATATTAAACTGAAACTGAAATGTTGTAATTGCATTGCATAAAATAATTTATATAATTTATTTATATTATATTTTAATTAGACTGACATTAAACCGTACTATCCACACTTTACGTTTTTCTTAATTACAAAGTTTTTGTGTTTACCTTTATTTATAAGCAATATAAATTTAACAAAGTCCAAACAGCATGTATGTTGTTGCTGCTGCTGAGGAAATCACATCTGGTTACTGAATGTGACTGTAACATTACCGAGCTCAGGGGCGGGAAACCCATCGCTCGCGCGTGTGAATGAAAGAGCGCTGGCTTTGCTTTGAATATAGCGTTTACGGCAGAGGAGTAATTTTAACACATACACACTTTATTGTGAAACTGGCAACCAGGCCTGTTAGTTAAGAGGGCTGCGTTCCGATCGGTAAGTAGTTTCTGAGAAGTAGACTGCACAGGGAGCAGGAAGCACACTTTAAAGTACACTGCGGCACGGACAGCAGCAATCGGCTCTCCACTGCTCTTCCTGTGATATCCCGGATGTAAAGACCTGCATTTTAGCGACTTGAATTTTGTGACCTGAATTTTGTTAACTGAATTTTTGCAACCTGAATTTTGTTACCTGAATTTTATCGACCTGAATTTGTAAGATTGAAAAAGAATGAAGATTGTATTTTTAACACTTGAAAATATTTTTGAACTGCAATTTAGTAACTTGAATCTTTTTGCATTGAATTTTAAATGCTTGGATTACATTTTTACTTGAAATATACAACCACAATAAATTGCAGTGGCAAAAATTTCAAACATTGTAAATGCTCTAAGGATTTTTTTCAATTCAGATCAAATTGCAATGCAGAAAAATTCAAACATATTTATTGCAACACGTTTTTTTCAGTTCATGTAATTCAACCTGCTATTTTGCTTTGAGGAATTTTGGCACTATTATACTTCCATACCATTACAGCGTTACTTTCTGATAAAAGTAACTAGTTAGAGTACTTTTTCATTGCAGAAAATGAAAACTTCTTCGTAATTTCTCATGCATGTTGTTTTATTCAAGACCTTTATAATTATTCTACCATCATCACTCAGCGAAGTTTGGCCCATTATAGAATAACTATAAAGGTCTTGACTAAAACAACATGCATAAGGAATCACAAATACATCAAATACATCATTTTCTGCAATGGAAAAGAACTCTTTTATCGGAAGGTAATGCTGTAATGTAACTTATTACTTTTTTTATTTTTTTTATTTTGTAATGTAATTAATTACTTACACTGTTTATGTCATACAAAAGCTTCTGATCACTAAATTTTCCAGTTCTCCAGTTGTGTAAATTATAAGTCTTATTAATCTGTCCTTGGCAGTAAAAACTTATGGGATATGTAACATATACATTTGCCTGAGTCCGGTGTGATAAAAAAAACTCCACACAGACAGCTGACAATCTGAGCTCAGGAATGAACTGGGAGCTTTAAACCTGCAAGTTTTACCACCATAGCATGGTGAATTGCTATGCTATATGAGGTGTTAAAAATTCCCAAGTATAAATTACAATCAGGGGCCCCTTGAAAACCTAAATATACTGGGCCCCCAACCTTGACAAAGACAACTCTTTTTACTAGGCATAACATTTTTAAGGGCCCCCTGGAATTGTTAATACGTAACACCCTTTATGGCACCCTTATTTAGAATTCAAAAAACAATGACTACTAAGCCTGCCAATGACTACTAAGCTGTAACAGTTTGTTTGAATTTTCTTTTGAAAATTTATACGAATTTACAGTGAGATCATGCTGTCTACTTTCCCTCTCATGCCAGCACTAACGGCCAAACCATAAGTGACAGTAATGAGGAATTGAGGATGTTGCACTTTGTTTCGATATAAAACACCACTTTACATTAATGAGCATTTACCCACTCAGTAGACCGCATCCAAAAATGTACAATCATGCATGACTGGGTCTTGAAATAACCATAAATGTTGCCTTTTTGCTAAATGTTCTTTGTTTGTGAACCTTTTTTTCACATCTAATGTATTGCCATTTCCCCTATTATTAACACAGGTCAGTACTTCAAAGAGGTGATGCTCCATTACTGGCTGGATTGGATGAGATCATTTAAAATAAATAAGTGAGAGGATGTCAGCCTGCTGGCCTTCGAAGAGATAAAAGGCACTTATAACCCCTTGCATGCTTTCAAGCCTATAGCTCAAAGCCTCCTGAGGGCCATTCAAAGCCCACTACAGTAAAATAGTTCCAAGCACAGCGCTAATCACGTGAGGCTCAGGAAAGAGTTTAAATTTGCAAAATAGCAGCTTGGTAAGGACATTTTCTGATCAATTTTTGCCAGACTTTTAAACCTAAGATCATTTAAAATGCTCCAAGCAGAACAGAAAAACACAAATGTTCTTTTTCTAGTGTCCAGAAATTGCTAGTCACAGTCCTGATTAGGAAGAAAAATATATAATTCATTATATTAAAAGAATGATGTGAGTAGTGTGAGTGGATGTCTACAGTATGTGTTTGCCCTCTGATGGCCTGGCACCCCATCCTGCCTTGTGTACCCTATGATATGCTGCAGATCTCCTGTGACCTGTACAGCATAAGAGGGACAGTATAGTGAGTGAGTGAGTGAGTAAGTGAGTATCAGCAGTGGCTTAAACCAAACCAATTATTTCTCCTATGTGACCTCATGTAAGAAAATACCATCCCATGGACACTGAAATGGTGCATTTGGAGGATCATAATATGGAACCTTTAAAAAAGTAACTCCTAAATATAAAGGGTGTTTCCTGTCGTATAAACACCTAACAAGACTGTGTGATTTTTTGCACCAGTGTGTTCTTTAAACTGTTTTGTTACAGTAATTATAGGTTTTGCAGATTAATGCAAATTAAATCTTTTAAGCAGTTTATTAACAGCAAATAAGACAATACTGATCATTTTTAAGCCTTTCAAAAATTTTTTTTTTTTTTTTTTAAGATCTAAAAAGTGCTTAATCAATGTATACTGGCCAGCCCTGTTCTTGTCATTCTAGTCATAATTGTACACTTTTAGGGATTAACATTGTAGTCACTGAGACCTGTTTCGTTCTTCTACAGCTTTGCAGCAATTATGTAGTCGATGCAGCATACACTCCTACAGCAGATGTTGTTTTGTGCTTTTTTGTTCAACATGTTACCAGTGAGCAGGATTTTTGTCCTTTGTAAAGTGGGATCAAATTGCAAGCCCATCAATCAGAAGCTTTGTTTTTTCAGCCTTTTCAAAAAATTATCTATAACCAGAGTAAATAGAAAATGGATTTGCTCTTGGCAGTGAATTTCATTATATGACTTTCATAACACTCCAGCTGCTTTGGACCACTGTATGCATCTCTTTGGAAAAGCCTGGGAAATCAAATAGGTCTAAAATTGACTTTTAAACCAAAATGATAAAAAAAAAGTTAATTAAAGAAAATTAAACACTATTTTAGTTTTAGACAAAACATGATGATCATTAATTTATACAAGTAATTGCAGTATAACCACATATGATTTTTGTTTTCACAGAGAGAATACTGGAGTTGACAGATGGCATAAAAAACCTAAAGGGAAACTTCAACTAACTTACTAAAACTTTGTGCAATTTTAGACTTTATAGCGCATCATGGGTAACTGTACTGCTGTACAAACAGCCTTTCATGCAGGAGTAACAATTCCATTCCAAAGACATAGGTGTTTCCTTAGAAGATGTTGAGATTGAGGGAAAAATATGAAATGTTTATTGACTGAGGAAGCATTGCAGTATATTGCATTGTATTGCATTATATTACCCCTTGTAACAGTTGATTAATATAATATGCAATCATACTTTTTCAAACCAATTTAATACTTCCATTACTACTACTTCTACAAATAATAATATTAATATTAATAATAATAATAGTTATTATTATTATTACTCTTTTCTTGTGAGTGTTGCAATGGATCCATAGCACATCTCTGCATGGGCGGATGAGGTGGGAATACATCCTTGACAGGACGCATATCATTTGGCATTATTTATGGGGGTGTTGGAGAGCTATAAACCCTGCCAGTGATAAAAACTGGCCTTTTCAACCCCCCTAAAATATAATAATTATCATTATTGCTATATATCAATAGCAATTAAAATTACTAACAGTTATAAAACATAATGAAGTGGTTGGCTTTCTCTATTCAACGTAATTGGAAAGGACACAATAACAGTAACAATCCACCCCCCACCCCCACCATAACCATTGTGAGGCATGGTTGCATCCAACACATCCTCCAAGTCTTTTCAAGCTCGCAGCAGTAACTGAAGGTCTGAGAAATAGCAAGTGGATACACAAATAAAAGAGGAAAGAGTAAACGACCAACCAAGAATTTTAAGTCATTCCTTGGTGACACCCCGTAAATGGGTGGAAATCTCAAACTCTCCAATGCTGAACCCAAAGTTATAACCTTGATCACAGCGCACCATGCACATACACACAAACACTGACACCCAGGTGAAATTTTTTACATTTATACCTATGTGAAATTAACCTATCCATGTACTGTATGTTTTTGGGAAGTGGGAGAAAACCCAAGAACTCAGTTAAAACACACAGTGACAAGGAAAGAACATGATCAAAAACTCTACACAGACAGTGCCAAGGGTTTAAGATCGAACTAGAGTTTCTTAACACACATAATTACAATGGGCAGGAAATACAAGAACAAATTGGAGAAGTAATGAGAAATTAAACAATCAATCAACCTTGTTCCATTACCAATACTCTCTCTTGCACTAGATTCTGGTTATTTTATCTTTAAGCACTTTCCCCTTATACCTTAAAAATTTATATGAACTATTTACAGCAAGCAATATTACATAAGAGGGAGTGGTGTTGTGTTGGATATCAGCAGAAATGTGCTGCAGCCATAGGCACAAACACCATTTACAGTATTATCAACAGATTATGATTTTGTTTATTTAACCAGTTATTATTGTTTTCTCTGCCAACAAATATCCTTCCATGCCTGGTGGAACTAACCGCAGCTGGCACTGCTGATGACCCAAAGTAAAGGTAGTTTTAAATTGTTACCAGTATTAAAAAGCCAAAAGTCAAAATAAGAAAAAAATATAGGTGGAGGCCAGTCTTGAAAAATTTACAAGATTTACTTTATATTTTCACATATTTTGCTTTAGAATATCAGCTACATAAAACTCCAGGTTCTGGTGTTGAATCCCAAATAGCATTAAATTGAAAGCTAGTGTGCTAAGGTGTACAGTCACTTGTTCAGTACACCAAGTAGTGCACTTCATCTGGGGTTGGACAACGATTTTAGATTCAGCCTTGTGTTAGAAGCTAATTAGCTTCTTAATTAGACAGTTAATTTAATTAACAGTTATTTGAATACCTGTGATGTGAAGTGACACATAGTGCATAGTTAAACGTCGAGTGCTGTTACATCTATTATGATCACTCGTGATGGGTTTCTTGTCCAATCAGATTACTCTGTTGGAAATAACTGTTATATAAAAAATATATTTGCTATCCTTAATCCTTAATTACCCTTAACCTTTACAACACTGGTTAAGAATGTGGTTATAAACTTGCAAGTGTGAAACATTTTTTAAAGAAGCATTTCCTTTAATCACATTAAAGATGTGTTTAATCATTTGATTTTGAACAATTAACCCTATTTAAACATTGACACATTTTAACTTTCTCTTGTTCTGACTTCCAAGAGTTCTGACTAACTCACTTACCACTTGAGTTACATTACTAATTTTTCCTGGTAACTTTGCTAAACAAAAAGAATGATAAATGAAGATTCTGACAAGTCTCCTGATTTACCATGTCAGTTATTTAACTATAATCAGAAGCAAAATTTTAATTTATGCCATTGATTGAAAGATCCCCAACAATTGATGGTAGAAATAATGCTCATGTGTGATTGCTAGCATTTATCACAACAATATTTCTGTGAACCTATATATTTCTATATACAGTTTCTGGTTGTATGACAGGAAAAAAAAATCTTGCTTAGTGCTTTGCAGGTTATCAGGATGCATGTCACAGCTTCATGCTATAGTGTTTTATACCCTTGGGTGATCTTCTAGGTGTGCTGAATTCTGAGTAACAGGGAGCCTGCTTTGTAAATTCCTTGAAACACATGAAAAAGATAAAATACAGAATTCCTGCTGATCCTTTTTATTTATTTATTGCAAGTCATGAAGCTGAGGTTACCTGTGAATCATCACTGGTGCTGCCCACAAGTCACGACCAGACGTGACTACTACTCTTGTCGGTCACGCAAGAATCTTCAAGGAAAATAGATACAGTGGAACTTTATTTAAGGCTGAGATATAGCCAAGCAGTTCTAACTCCCATACTTACATAATATATATATATATATATATATATATATATATATATATATATATATATATATATATATATACACATATGGTGTTTGTTTTACTTCAGACATTTTTGGGATAGGGAGGCAATTGTATTAGGGTGATAGACCTCATTTTGTGTTTTCCATGTAATGGTCTTATTGTGTACAGGGGTGCCTTATATTGGGGCCAATCCCAAAAGACAACCTTTTTCAGTGTGGCATTAATTTCAACATTCTGTGGGTATAAATACCTGGTATTGTCAGTAAATCATTCAAAGTTCATCATTCAAACAGCCATGAAAACACAACGTCACTTAACGGACAAGCAGCACCACCTGGCCCCTTCGTGTCGGTGGCAGGCAGTCAGATGTTGCTCGTGAACTTGGTGTGTCTCAAAGTTTCATCAGCAGACTTGCATTAAGACACAGAACTACTGGCAAAGTTCATGACAGGCCCAGGAGTGGAGCCCCATGAGTGACAGACCGCAACGTTCAACGATGACCAGTACCTAAGGACCTATGCACTCAGACATCGTTATGCAACTGCCACACAGCTGCAGGCCCGTTTATCGCTTTGGCTTTAATGCCAGACGACCGTTGCAGGTGACTCCACTGACACCAAGACACCACTGTGAACGTTTGCAGTGGGCACAAGACCATGTGACCTGGAAAATGCCTCAGTGGTCTACTGTCCTGTTCACAGATGAGTGTCGGGTCATCTTGCACAGGAGAAGGCGAGATGAGCGATACACTGAGGTCAACATGGTCCCCAGAATTTCCTTTGGTGGAGCAGGTGCAACAGTCTGGGCAGGCAGCGCAAAACAGATTTGGTTATTGAACATGGCTCTTTTACTGCTCTTTCTTACCTCAGAGACATCATAGAACCCATCATCATCCCCCAATTCCGCCAGAACACCCCCAACTTTCTGTTCATGGATCATAATGCTTCACCACATCGTGGCAGAATTGTCACAGCTTGACTTCAGGAAGTTGGAGTGCCTCATATGGTATGGCCATCAATGTCCTCTGACCTGAGCCCCATAGAGCAGTGGTTCCCAAACTGGGGGTCGCAGAATAATTTCATGGGGTCACGAGAGGGATTTAAAAATTGTCTTTTTTATTATAATACACACATTTTAGTATTACAAGTAAATGCTATAAATAAATATTTTCTGATTTGTAAAGATATTACTGATTAAGTGTGAGTGTTTAAAAAAAAAAATTTCGCGACTCAAAGATATGACGTCACTGTGCAGCGACTGGATCACTAGTTATTGCTACAGCGCACAACTGCACGTGAAAACCGCAACTGCCGAGATGGATAAATTTGTAAATCTAAAAATGTTGAGGAAATTGTGGCCAGTTTGCCTGAGTCATCGGAACCATGTACATCAACCAAGCAAGACCCCATCAGATCAAAGTAGGAAACGTCGGAAATATCAGAAAGAATTCATAAAGTATGGATTCACTTGCTCTACTGTTGACAACATAGATTTCCCTCAATGTGTAATCTGTTCATAAGTGCTAGCTCATGAAAGTATCAATCCCGGCAAAACATACAGTATGGTCGCTCAACAAGCAAAAAAAAAAAAAAAACAAGTACACCCTTCCCATTAAAAGGTAAGCCAAAGTGGCTTAAAGTTTGAGAACCACTGCCACAGAGCACGCCTGGGACCAGTTAAGGCAGAGACTAGATGATCGTACCCACCCCAACGTGACCTGGCAGAACTGCTTGTAGCACTTGTGGAAGAGTGGAACGCATTGCCTCCGAACAACATCATAAGGCTAGGGAGGAGCATGAGGCGTCGCTGTCAAGCTGTCATTGCGGCAAATGGTGAAAACACCCACTACTGACATTGTCAATTCTTGTTATTTGGGGCTATCCATGTTATTGTCTAAATTTTGGGGGTAATACAGTAAATATTAAACTAATTAAAATGGTGTTTCTTCTTATACATTATTAGTAATATCAAAGTGAACTTTTACTTATTTAATTTAAATTCAGACCAAATAGGAAAAGCACCCTGTGATTTTGCAAGTTCTCTTACTTAGAAATCATGGAGCGGTCTACAATTTTCAGCAGACGTGCATTTCCACTGTGAGAGACAGAATCTTGGAAAAATCCGGAAATCACATTGTATGATTTTTTAACAATTTATTTGTGAATTACTGTGTCAACTAAGTATTTGGTATCACTTTGCTTATCAGCCAGATTTCTTTTGTGGCCTCTCGGATGAGTTGTCTTTGCGCTCTTGGGGTAATTTTGTTCTGCCGGCCACTCCTGGGAAGGTTTACCACTGTTCCATGTTTATGCCATTTGTGGATAATGGCTCTCACTGTGGTTCGCTGGAGTCCCAAAGCTTTAGAAATGGCTTTATAACCTTTACCAGACTGATAGTTCTCAATTACTTTTGTTCTCATTTCTTCCTGAATTTCTTTGGATATTGGCATGATGTCTAGCTTTTGAGGTGCTTTTGGTCTACTTCTCTGTGTCAGGTAGCTCCTATTTAAGTGATTTCTTGATTGAAACAGGTGTGGCAGTAATCAGGCCTGGGGGTGACTACAGAAATTGAACTCAGGTGTGATAAACCACAGTTATTTTTTTTAACAAGGGGGGCAATCACTTTTTCACACAGGGCCATGTTGGTTTGGATTTTTTTTCTCCCAAATAATAAAAACCATAATTTAAAAACTGCATTTTGTGTTCAATTATGTTATCTTTGACTAATAGTTAAATGTGTTTGATGATCAGAAACATTTTGTGTGACAAACATGCAAAAGAATAAGAAATCAGGAAGGGGCCAAATAGTTTTTCACACCACTGTATGTGGTTTGACTATGCGAAGACCAACATGCAGAAACCTAATCACAATGCCAAAACTCACTGTGAATCATGATTAACCATACTTACAGCCACCGCACGAAACCGCATAGGTGAGATAGGGGTATTAGTAGTTAACAGTCTATGGACTAAACTTTGCAGAGTGATAATGGTAGAATTATTATAAAGGTCCTAACTAAAACAACATGCATGAAAAATTACAAAGGAGTTTTCATTTTCTGCAATTGAAAAGTACTCTAACTAGTTTCTTTTATCAGAAAGTAATGCTGTAATGTAACTAGTTACTGTTTAAAGACTGTCATTTTGTAACGTCCCCCAACACCAGTGCTAAATAAATACAATGTAAAATTATTCTCTTATAGTTCAGGTATAAATTTTTTGAGAATGTATAAAGCACTCAGAAGTTACCCTGGACAAAGGTTCACTAAAACTGGACAGTAGAACAACAAAAAATCTAGATCAAATAGTATTTTTCCAATTTTCAACTATCCACTTTCAGTAAGTCTGTGCCCAATATCTCATTGGAATATTCCTGTTCTTGGTTTCCAGGAGTAGAAGATGATATTATCTTCTGCTTTTATAGCATTTTTTTATATATCTGCTGTAAGGTTTAATATACTGTATTGCAGTGCTTTACTGCTCATCACAGGTGTAAAGAGTTGTTTGCGTGACCATCTCGTCTTAAACCAATCTGGTGTTTTCTTCTTGCTGCTCTTATCTACATGGTGTTTCTGCCCTCTCATTGAATTTTTTATTTGTTTTTACACCATTCTATGTAAACTATAAAGAAAAGTCATCCATCCTGATGTGAGATGTGAACATGATGCTCTTAACTTGCATCTGCATGATTTGATGTATTGTACTGTACTGTTGATACATGATTGGCTGAATGGGTGGTTGCATAAACAAGAAGGTGTGCAAGAGTTCCTAATGAACTGGTCAGTGCATATATTAGAAAGCTACAAGCATCTTTCAATATCAGTAAGTCTGGATTGAAAGCATCAGTAAATGGACAACTGCAAGTCAGGATAATGATCTTAATATATACACTCACTGGCCACTTACATAATGTACACTCGATCAACTGCATGTAATGCATATATCTAATTAGCCAATCACATGGCAGCTACTATAGAGAATAAAAGATTGGAAAAAACATTGCCTAGCCTGTCGATTTCTGCTGTAATATTTGGATGGTAATTTCAGAGCTTGCCGTTAGCAACATGGAAGCATGGATCCATCCTGCTTTGTTCTAACGATTCAGGGTGATGGTAGTGGTGGTTTAATGGTATAGGGAATATTTTGCTGGCACACATTGGACCCATTAGTACAGTACCATTTGAGAATTCTTTAAATGACACAGCCTACCTAAGTATTGTTGCTGCCCATTCCAATCCCCATATGACCACAGGATAAAATACTTTATCATGTTACAGTACAAATCTAAAAATCATCTCAAACTGGTTTCTTTAACATGACCATCAATCAACACATCTCAATCCAATAGCGCACCTTTCAGATGTTGTGGAATAGGAGATTCTCATCATAGATGTGCATGAAACTATTAAGTCATTATGAAACAAAACCTCTAAGGAACGTTTATGGCACTTGAAGCTACTGTATTAGTAAATGTATGCCACAAAGAATTAAGGCATTTTAGAAGGCACAAGTGGTCAAACCAAGTAGTAGCTAGGTATACCTAATGAAGTGGCCTGTAAGTGCATATAATGATGAATAAACATAAGTAAATTAAAAGAAACTTCTAATAATACATTCTAATCTGTGTTGTTCTATTACACAGGTTGTCCTGCCAATTTCAAAATTAACACATTCCTTCCTGTCATTCTGACTCATCGCTGTTTTAATGTCATGTCACATTAAGGGATATTGTCGTTCTAAAATTAACTCTGGCCTCTTGTGACTGCTCCATGCCAGAACAGCTGCTTCTGCGGCCACTGACCGTGATGATCACTAAACATGCAGCATTTGCAAATTAGCTTAGTAACGATGACTGCTTGCAGGGATGGAGGCCAGGAAATGTTTCAGCTGCCAAGTGATGGCATTCAAGCACAGATGTGTCATTACTGCCCCTTTGTCTGTTTCTACCCGATCTCTTTAATGAGTTAGGAAGTTGCTTTGAGGCTCGGTTGAGCATGACTTCAGCATAATTCTACTGCGTTTTACTCCTAGAAGCACAACAGTGATTTTTATATAGGAGATATTACATGAGATACTATTACCAGACATGTTGATATTGTTTGTACATTTCAGAATCTTGAACATTGCAGTTTTTATTTGAAAACATGTCTACACTTTTATTTAACTTTTTTTTTATCAGACCTATAATGCACCATCAACCGATATACACCGATCAACCATGATGTTACAAAAAAAAAAAAAATGCCCACTATTGTGTAGGATTAGACCAGACAGGCAGGATTTAATCCCCATTAGCATGAGTGAACCTGCGGTACCCATGATCTTGTCACCGGGTTACTGGTATATAACAGATAATCGCTGTTAACGTTTTGTGTTGTTCATGTTATTGCAATACATTGGTACAGAAAAAAAATTCCACAATCCTGACCCCATATATATTTATTAAAATACACTTGAATGAATTGGGGTGGTGGTGTTGCTGTGGGCTTGTTGTTAGGCATAAACGCAATAGGTAGTGAACATAAAGGAGTCTTTACAATACATAAAGAAAACAAACAAAGAGCTCAAACACCGGCTGTAGAGCTCAACAAAAACGAGACCAACTATATGCCTTATGGGGAAAAAAAAAAAAAGGCACAGCGCTTTCTAGGGATGAACTCTTACAGTACCCAAAAAAAGAACTAAAACACAGGCTGTAGAGCTTAACAAAACAAACTTGGATCTGAACCTAGAGATGGAAGAGACTAGAGACTGAGCGTGTTTGTAACTTAACGGATTGATATCTAATCGGGTTAGTATCTAAACAGGTTATTGTCAAAATGGATAATGACCTAAACGGGTTAGTAACCATGCAGGTTTGTATCTAAATGGGTTAGTGACTGAACATACAAGGCTAACATAAGAGGCTAAACCAGCTAGAGTTTAAAGCCACTAGCACCAAAAAATGCAGAATAATACAAAACAAAATAAATGCCCACTTGACAATTACTGATGCTCGACCCAGTTTCCCAGAACAAAGAACTATTTATAAAGGATTTAATGAGCCACCTCGGTTCAGGTGAGAGCGTCTCATTACCTGACCGAGGTGCATTCTGGGAAACTGAGTCTACGAACAAAAAAATACACAAAAAATTTGGATGCACAGCGCCCTCTAGAGGTCAACCCTTACAACACTAATGCAAAAATAGCTAAAAATTCCCTGGGTTTAATGGATACTGGATTAGTATGTAAATCTCAAACTTTCACTAACAAAAAATATATTTTTTAAACTCTCTATGTCTACAAAAAGTATTTGAACTTATATAAAAGCCACTGTTAGATTTAATGTGTATCATCACTTTACTGGTAGCTAACTCCGAAGGTGTGAAAAAATTTACTCCTAGTTTTAAAAGTATCAACTGCCTGCTGTGTTACAGTATGTTATGAGCCTAGCTCCTTCTATTGATAAGTTCTTGCATGAATGCAGCGATAAATAATGGGTCATCCTCTATGGGGCAATTGAAATCTTCATGAATTTCCCAAGAAAAATGACTTTAAAAAAAAAAAAAGAAAAATGACTTTCCATAAATGCAACCAGTGCTCTGCTTTCAGAAGGATTTAGCCAGCAAAAGCACTTTTTTTTTTTTTATTAAATGTTAGAGACCTTAGTTTGCTTTCAGAATTATGTTTGTTTTTAGTATCGATTGTTCTGAAAAAGAGAGGACTAGGGGATGTGCTGACGCATATACATGAAGATAGATAAGTTTAATCAGATCATCACAGTTGTAACATGGATATAAGCGGTGTGTCTGACCTGGCCATTTTCCAAAGGGGGACTAGCCAGGAAGTAAGTAGAAAGGAAAAAATCAAGATTAACAAATATCAGTATGTCAGTTTCTTAATATAAATTTTCTCAAAATTACAGTACAAAATTTTTTTATCCAACAAAAGCAAATGCTTTATGTTTTTTCACCTTGATGGACATGCAAGCAGGTGTTACAAACATAAATGGACAAAATATCTATGCTAATTACATAACTTCATTAGAGTATCTAAAATGTAGACTTCATTGGAAGATCCATACAACAACAAAAAAAACTTCAGTTAATTCAGTGCGAAAGTGCAGAGACAAGCTGATTATAATTACAGGCAATCATTAATTAGAAGCTGCCTGGATGCAGTTTTGTCACTGAGAAGATATTTCATCTTAAATGAATCCCTTTTAAATAGGGCTTAACTTTGGGAGTTTTAAAAAATGTCAATTAAAAAAGTTATATAATTGTATTTGGGTTTAATGTGACCCTAATGTCAACCCAAAACTAAAAAGGTTGTGATCAGTATTAATGCGATATACACAGTAAAAGGGCGGTTTTCTTTTTTTTTTTTTTTTTTTTTTTTTGCTGTAGTTGTTGCAAATAATGAATATTGTTTAATTGTTTGTTCAATTAACAACTGCTGTTTGCTAAAAGTACAAAATAAAATATTAATTCACATGTCACTCATAAAAAACAAGGCAAAATAACAGTATTTTTCTTTATTTAGCATTTTACATATATTACCTATTATTTGATAGGATAAGAAAAACAGTTACAAACCCAATTCCAAAAAAGTTGGGACACTGTACAAATTGTAAATAAAAACAGAATGCAATGAAGTGGAAGTTTCAAATTTCAATATTTTATTCAAAGTACAACATAGATGATATATCAAATGTTTCAACTGAGAGTTGCGACAAGGCCATGTTTACCACTGTATGAAATGCCCTTTTCTTTTTATAACAGTCTGCAAACATCTGGGGACTGAGGAGACAAGTTGCTCAAGTTAAGGAATAGGAATGTTGTCCCATTCTTGTCTAATACAGGCTTCTAGTTGTTCAAGGCCTAGTCTTAGGTCTTCTTTGTCACATCTTCCTCTTTATGATGCACCAAATGTTTTGTATGGGTGAAAGATCTGGACTGCAGGCTGGCCATTTCAGTACCCGAATCCTTCTCCTACGCAGCCATGATGTTGTAATTGATGCAGTATGTGGTCTGGCATTGTCATGTTGGAAAATGCAAGGTCTTCCCTGAAAAGAGACGACGTCTGGATGGGAGCATATGTTGTTCTAAAACTTGGATATACCTTTTAGCATTGGTGGTGCCTTTCCAGATGTGTAAGCTGCCAATGCCACACGCACTCATGCAAGCCCATACCATCAGAGATGCAGGCTTCTGAACTAAGCGCTGATAACAACTTGTCCTCTTTAGTCCAGATGACATGGCGTCCCAGTTTCCCAAAAAAGAACTTAAAATTAGGATTCGTCTAACCACAGAACAGTTTTCCACTTTGCCACAGTCCATTTTAAATGAGACTTGGCCCAGAGAAAAGGCCTGCGCTTCTGGATAATGTTTAGATATGGCTTCTTTTTTACCTACAAAGTTTTAGCTGGCAACGGCGAATGGCACGGTGGATTGTGTTCACTGACAATGTTTTCAACTATTCTTGAGCCCATGTTGTGATTTCCATTACAGTATCATTCCTGTATGTGATGCAATGCCGTCTAAGAGCCCGAAGATCACGGGCATCCAGTATGGTCTTCCGGCCTTGACCCTTATGCACAGAGATTGTTCCAGATTTTCTGAATCTTTGGATGATATTATGCACTCTAGATGATAATAACTTTAAACTCTTTGCAATTTTTTTCTGAGAAACTTCTTTCTGAAATTGTGCAAATATTTTTCGCCGCAGCATTGAGGGAATTGGTGATCCTCTGCACATCTTGACTTCTGAGAGACACTGTGACTCTGAAAAGCTCTTTTTACACCAAATCATGTTGCCAATTGACCTAATAAGTTGCAAATTGGTCCTTCAGCTAATTCTTATATGCACATTTAACTTTTTTGGCCTCTTATTGCTACCTGTCCCAACTTTTTTGGAATGTGTAGCTCATGTAATGAGCCAATATTTGGCATGACATTTCAAAATGTCCCACTTTCAACATTTGATATGTTATCTATATTCTATTCTGAATAAAATATTGAAATTTGATACTTCCACTTCCTTGCATTCTGTTTTTATTCACAATTTGTACAGTGTCCCAACTTTTTTGGAATCGGGTTTGTAAAAAGATAAACAAGTGAAATCAGAGAAATGTCTTGGGTTACTTTGCTGTAACCCTGTCCCCTGAAAAAGCGGGAACGAGATGCTGCGCAAAAGCGCTATGGGAAACGATTCCTCGTGACCGGTTGTGAAGCACGTGTGTGTCAAAGACGCCAAATATTTTGGCATCTATAACCTCAGGCAGGTGACGTCAACCGATGAGGTGCACCTGGAGGTTATAAATAGGCATGAACCGGAAACACCCTCAGGTCAATTTTTTATCTGAAGGATGTCCGGTCACGCATGCAGTACGGCATTGGAGCGCAGCATCTCGTTCCCGCTTTTTCAGGGAACAGGGTTACAGCAAAGTAACCCGAGACGTTCCCTTTCAAAAGCTACACTCGATGCTGCGCGAAAGCGCTATGGGAACGAGAATACCCACTCCGTCCCACTGCAAGTGTCTGGACCCCCAGGGTTGTGTCGTGTGCGCACAGTACCCCCAAGGAGTCCTAGACCCAGCGAGCCTGGCATCCAACCATGACGCTTGACCGATGTCTTGCGGAAAGGCAGCCTGCCGCATGTCATGTTTGGAAGCCCCTCTTGCCAGAGCAATAGATGAGGCAAGCTTCCTGGTCGAACGGCCCTAATCACTAGAGGCGAAGTATGCCACGCGCCTCATAGGCTAGAGCACTAGCATCTTTAACCCGACTCGTCTAATGGCGGCGGCCCTTGGGCCGCGGCCCCACGACGTATTAAACCCTGCTCTAATTTACGGCCCTGGCTTAATGCAGAGGTGCGCTGTAAATTGAAGAGCATGAGCTGGACACAGCGAATGAAGACTCCGGAGCTAACGGCAGAGGACCGAAGGCTTCGACTGTGGGAGATAGTTGGGTAAGAATGCAGAACGGCTTTTTTTTTTTTTTTTGCGCAGAAACTTCCAGCACTGTAACAGTTTTTGGCAGTGGACTGGGTCTACATGTTTTATGTCCTGGAATGTAAAAGATCCTGAAGGACAGAATTTGTCCTGTCCTCCTAGGCTAGGGCACTAGCATCTCCAACCCAACTCGTCTAATGGCAGCTGCCCTTCGGCTGCGCCCCCAAGACGTATGAAACCCTGCTCTAATTTACGCCACTGGCTAGTGCGGTGGTGTACTGTAAATCCTAAGGAGCATGAACTAGAAAGAAAGTCTTACTGCCCCGTAGCTGTAACGGCGGAGAACAGAAGCTTCGAAGACAACTGCAGAAGATAGTTGGGTGAGGATGCAGAATAGCTCTAGCTAGCCAATGGCAAAGCCTAAGCACAATAGAAAGGCTGATGAGGCCCGTGAATAAGCCTGCAACCAAGGGGTGCTTTCCACCAGCCCCATCAGTCAGGACGTAGGCGAGAAGCGGCTACGTATGTTCTGAGTGCACTAGGGCAAAAGCCTGAGGTCAACTTTCTTGCAGAAGCTCCAGCACTGAAGCGGTTCGGCAGTGGACTGGGTCTGCATGTTTTGCCATGTCCTAGTGTAGTTTTTCACGCTAGGACATGTTAACCTCCTGACTGCTGGAGGGAGTATTTCAGGGCCAGAAATAGAGTCATCGTTTCGGGGCAATTGATGTGCCACACGAGCAGATGACCTCTCCAGATCCCTTGGGCTGGGCGGCCATCTAAGGCCGCACTCCGGCCCCTAAGGGAAAAACGTCAACTTGCGACGACAGGACGGACCTAGAGTGGGACCCAGGGTCAAGGACGAGGGTCTGGACCACATAAAAAGGGTACGAAGCTCCCGGCGCGTAACCCTTATTACCTCTGCGGATTGGCCCTTGGATGAAATCCCCAGCCACTTAGCCACCACAGAAGCGGTAAAAGTTACTTCCTGCTTAGCTTGAACTCCTTTAGAGTGTTCAAAATGGACTCGACGTGCGCAGGAGACAGCTGTGCCCGCATTGCGGTCGGAT
Source organism: Clarias gariepinus (assembly GCF_024256425.1). NCBI lineage: Eukaryota > Metazoa > Chordata > Actinopteri > Siluriformes > Clariidae > Clarias > Clarias gariepinus. The sequence continues at coordinate 9,531,122 of NC_071122.1, read as the reverse complement.
CTCACATGACACTCAATGTATGCTTTGTGTAGGAAAGAGAACGCTTTCCGTGGCGTTGAGACTCGATCCTAAAGAAAACGAGGTGAGCTACTATGACATGTTGATGCCAGGCGCTAGCTCCATGAAGAGGGTATGAAGCTCTCGGCGCGTAACCCTTGTTGCCTCTCAGTTGCTGGAGGGAGTATTTCAGGGCCAGAAATAGAGTCATCGTTTCGGGGCAATTAATGTGCCACACGAGAAGATGACCTCTCCAGCTCCCTTGGGCTGGGCGGCCATCTAAGGTCGCGCTCCGGCCCCTAAGGGAAAAACGTCTGCCGTTAGCAACTCGCGACGACAGCACGGACCTAGAGTGGGACCCAGAGTCAAGGACGAGGGCCTGACCCACATAGAAAGGGTACGAAGCTCCCGGCGCGTAACCCTTGTTGCCTCTGGGGATTGGCCCTGGGATGAAATCCCCCGGCACTAAGCCACCACTGAAACCACTCTGGGAGCGGTGACGTTACCACCTCGCCTAGCTTATACTCCTTTAGAGTATGCTTTAATGAATTCGGCGCACGCAGGAGACAGCTGTGACGCGTCGCGTCGATTCCACATGACACTTAACCTCATATCTCGTGTAGGAAGGAGAACGCTTCATGGCGTTAGGGATCCACCCTAAGAAGTGAGGTGAGCTAGGGCGACATATTGACGCCGACGGAGGGGTGGTGATGGTGGTGGCTGTTAGGTGTTCGGTGTCCTGAAACACGGCAGGAGGAACCCGAGCAACTAACACTTTGTACTGAGGATACTGGTTTTCCACAGTGCTTCGTGCTTAAGGAGACCTAGCTGGCAGTAGGTTCCCCGCTGCCAGCCTCTCTAAAGGTGCACGAACTTTAACACCTTGGCTAGATGGGTGTGTCACACGAGACCACACTCTCCGAAACACCAGTGGTGGCGGAGATTGAACCACGGCCTCCTAAGAATGCTGGTCCTCTTCATAGCTTCGTACCTAAAGAGACATAGCTGGCAGTAGGTTCCCTGCTGCCAGCCTCTCTAAAAGGTGCAGCTCTCAGTAGGTCAGTCTGGTATGCCTGCAAAGCCTGAAAAATCTTCTCCCACCAACGAAGATGTTAGTCTACACGCTTGGTAGGGAGTGTGGATTTTTCCCAAGAGGATGAGCTTCCAGGAGAGAGATACCCTGTGAGCGTCTCTCTGATCTGGGACATCATCATAAAGGACCGCGCTTTCATCCATGATATTGGAACAAATTAAATGTCAATAGCACAAAAACACAGGATAAATATGGCTTATTCCATGAAAGAGTTAACTCATGGAGTTCGCCAGGAGGGGAGGGGCCATCATTGAGGCCCCTCCTCCTCCGGCCACCTGACAGACACCTGTCGGCTGACCGTGAGCGTTTGGGGGATTTATTTAATTTATTTATTTTTACCGCGAATCGAGGTGTATGCGTCGGACTGCGCTTTACCACCTCTAACACAAACTAACACACCGGCTCATTACTAGAGGAGCGCTCTTGAGTAATAGTTTCCATCTTCGCGGAAGCGAGAGAGAAAGGCTTTCCCCCCCTTCACAAGAATCGCCGAAGCGCGCTGGAGAAGTGGAAGGTAAAAGACTCATGATCCGGCGAGAGAGCGAAAGAAAAGGAAAATCCTGTCTCGTCTGCCTCGGCCAGATTGCACGCCAGAAATGCGCTGCGGGTCGCGGTTTCACTTTAAGACGGCGAACCCGAGCGCGCGGGACTTTAATAGGGAAAAAATCGCAATACTTACCTGCTCCCTGAAGCCCGAGATAGCGTGCTCTTCCCCCACACTCAAACAGAACAACACTCAAACAGAAACACGAAGATCGCCCTCATCGAGATATTCTTCTACACGGAGGGATGGACTCGTGTCTAACTCTGCCATCTGTCTGGTGAGTAGTAGGACACTTCTATTTTCGCTTTCTGTTAAAAAAATGCTTGCGCACTCACGCACACACACAACATGGATCCTGAAGAGAAAATGATCTGAGGGTGTTTCCGGTTCATGCCTATTTATAACCTCCAGGTGCACCTCATCGGTTGACGTCACCTGCCTGAGGTTATAGATGCCAAAATATTTGGCGTGTTTGACACACATATGCTTCACAACCGGTCACGAGGAATCGTTTCCCATAGCGCTTTCGCGCAGCATCGAGTGTAGCTTTTGAAAGGGAACAGTTAAAATACTAAATAAACTTAATTAACCTAAAATAACTTATTGTGAAACTTTTTTGCTCTGAAGTTTCACAATAAGTTATTTAAACTTTCTGCTGTGAGAGTTGCTTGACTCACGAGCTTAAACAGGGCCATGGCTCTTACTCATACTGTATGAACTGCACCACTACATGGTCAACACTTAAACACGAATTTGTCAGGGAAGCTTACGACAATGTGAATGCTAAAGAAGGTGGCATGCTATAAACTCGGCAGAAGCATTGATCACACTGTATCAGTCACACTGTATTTTGTTCTAATACAGACAGTGATCTTCTTGATGTCAGCGACTTTAAAATAGAACTTTATAAGTAATTAAAGATGTTTTACTATTTTTTTTTGTACAGAATTATCAAGATTAAATTCATAATAACAGAAGTAATATAAAAAATAAGTAGTTTTATATGAACCTTGTTGCATTTTCTATAGTACTAGGATGTTGCCATGTTAAAAAAGTGTGTGTGTGTGTGTGTGTGTGTGTGTGTGTGTGTGTGTGTGTGTGTGACATTTATTAAGCCAGTTTCTTTAATTTAGGCCTTTTCTCATATCAGAAAAAATACTGGTATTTTGTTATAATAATAATTATAATAATTATAGCATATAATAAAATAATATGGTTCTATTCTGCTTAATTATAAAGGACAATAGATAAATTTTGCAGTTGTTGTTTTTTTTTGTTGTTGGTTTTTTTTTTTGTTGCTGGCAATGTGGCCTCACACCTCCAGTGTTGAGGGTTTGATTCCCAATTTGCCTCTTGCACATTCTCCATTTGCTTGGGGTTTCCTGCAGGTATTCTGGTTTCCTACCACAGTCCAAAGACATGCAGATCTTATTGGCTAATTGGCATTTTCAAATTGCCCGTAGTGTGTGAGTGAGTATAGAGAATAAGTACAAGAGAGAGGGAGAGATGCTCAGTAAATATCTCCTGCCTAGATTTCTGTCTAGAATGGAATAAGGCATCTGAAATATTCTTAGGATTTAACAAATGGATTGGTACTTTTATGTGATACTTTACACATTTCTGCCATGAATTCCATTAAAGCCATGCCATTATTGGCACATAAGTCAGAATTTTGTTTTTAGACTGAGTATTATGTATGCAGCAATGGTTGGGTCAGTTGATAACACTGAGTTAAACGACTCTATATATTTGTGTCTCCATTCGGGCTGATATTTTCACATGCATATATAGCCCATCATGGAAATTAGAAATGTGAATGAGGTGGATTATTAACATTATCACCCTTTTTCCCCCACATAATAAAAGTAACTAGATTAAGCATTTACTGTCTAAGGAAAGTATAAATCATACAAATCTTTGCACAGCCTTTTTAAATAAAGTGGTATTACGTTTCTGTTTGGTATTCAGAGGCATTACAGTCTGCAGCTGTCCAACTGCCTTTTCAGATGTGTGTAATGATTCGCCCAAAATCTTTTTAACTAATCCTTTCAATGTGAACTCATGATATAATACATTGTTCAACTCAGAAAACATCTATATGATAATATAAGGCATATACACTCATGAACAAATCATCAGTTTTAATACAGAATAATGTAAAGGTAGAGTAATTTTATGCAAAGCATTGCTGTATGACAGTCATCTTTAAAGTCTTAACCCGTGCCATGTAAAAGAATGACATACAGTGCAATTTTATAAAACAAAAGATGCATTTGAAGTTGCAAATTATTTGCATCAAAAAACCTCTTTTAATTGCAGATAAAGCAAAATGTGGTGGTGACTAAAAAGAATGGCTTATTAATGATACAGACAGTATGGAATAATTAGAGGAGCTGCAAATGGCATGAGGAATAATGGAGGGAGGGACACGTCGCATAGGATAATGGAGAGGCGAAGAGTGTGTGTGTGTGTCTGTTGCTTGTAATGGATAGCAATCTAGGAGCATTTTTGTTAGTGGTGACAGGGCCTTTGAGTTGCTTAGGAGAAAGACAAGAGGGGAAAGAAGGCAAGTAGTGATTTTCTGTCAGCCAATGATGAACTTAGTGTTAGATAATGAGACTTTCACAGGTGTGGTCACTGCTGGCGGCTAGGGCTGGAGAAGAGGCCATTCCAATTGCTGGGTTATAACAGAGGAGAATTGAGGAGCATTGATCGGTAATCGCGTTGTAGTATGGCACAGTGAAAGACTTAGAAAAACATTACATATAATTTATGCCTTTTGACTGTTTTTAAACTGAGATGCCCTTGAGATATCGATATGAATTTTGATGGAGCGAAGTATTCATGCTGTGTTTATACAGCCTAATTGCTAAATGTTTTATTGTTAATGCACAATAATATATGCACATAATATATGCCAACCCATAGCTAAGCACAATCACACTGCCAATTACATAACACCAGTTAGTGTACACAGCGTGAGAACATGGGGTGCAGGGTGACAGTGCTACAGTATGTCACCATGCTTCCAAGTCAACACACAGTATTACTGTAAAACAATTTCTGCTATCTGTTATCATCCAAATAAGGATGGGTTCCCTGTTGAGTCTGGTTCCTCTCAAAGTTTCTTTCTATTGCCATCTCAGGGAGTTTTTTCTTGCAACCATGGCCCTCAGCTTGCTCATCAGGGAGAATTTCATTATTTTGTTTCATACATATTTTCTTACACATTTTTCCCATATGTCCCTAATTTTCTTTTGATTCTATAAAGCTGCTTTGCAACAACGACCATTGTTAAAAGCACTATACAAATAAAGTTAAATTTAATTAAGCTATAACAAGTACGAAGATTGGTTGATGAATATACAATGGTGGTCAAATGTATTGAGAGAAAAAGTGAAAGTAGTGCTTTAATGACACTCAATTTTAGTTAGTTAGTAATTTTTTATAGAAAAAAAATCATAAAAAACATATATTTTTATATTTTATTTATCACATACTATAACAATGTTTGATTATGTTTTTTTGATTTGGTTTTAGTTAAACAGTAAATGCAAACTAATTGAAGGTTGAAAAAAGGGGAAAGTGAAAAAATAGTGTGGTACAATTTGCGCCATACTGTTGCATTTGCGACACATGGTACCAGGAAATATTTGAGCTAATGATTTAAATTTGTCACTAAATTTGCATAAAGTAAACTCACATGTTGCTTTTTTGCATGCTGTTGTCACTATAATTATGACACAACGTCAAACCAACTTTTTTTTACTTGTGTTAATCCTCTGTGTATCTTGTATATGTTCTCCAAAACTATGCTGCAACACACAGCAGTATGCAAAACTACATAAAATCCAAACAGATTACGGTCTGCAATTGTAAATTATTCAGATTCAAAACGTTTTCCAAAACTCTAAGGTGTTTAATGCATCGCTAGAAAGTGGGATATGTAATGAAATTGAGTCATACTGGGTAAGGTGTTTGACAAGCCCTGGTGAGCATAGGGAGGCAGCAGGGTGCTTAGTAATATTACTGCCTCAAAGGAAGAACCTGTTGCATTTAATGCTGCTGCTGAAACAGATGCTCCGATACCTTCTGCCAGACGGCGGGAGGGTGAAGTGTCCAAGGATGGGGCTGAGGGTTCATCTGCAATGCTGTTGGCTTTGTGAAAGAGACCCATTTTCCTCTGTTCTCACAATCCACTGTAGAATGCAGTTTCTTCATGGTAATATGTAACTTAAAATTTACTTCATTTATATACAGTATATATATATATATATATATATATATATATATATATATATATATATAAAACTTCACTTTTTTAACTTTCATTTTTATATGTTACTGTGAAGCGCACAGAATTAAGGTTTAAGATTGTGTTTATTACAGTAAGTAGATTTTAATTGCACACTGATAAGTGCATATTGAGAAATGTACATGGCCATCTGTTGAATTTTGAGATAAACTAATGATTTTTTTAATCTTATAAAGGCAATTTTCTTTTTAAGTAAATTTAAAGTAGCATATCTTTTCTTCCCATTGCCCGATTGCGATGAAACAAAGCCTATATGTTAGTTCAGGACTGGAATTTCTCACAGTCTACCTGAGCCTCCAGGAACAAACTGGACTTTAATCTTACACATCTCCTCTTATACTAAACTTCCAGTCTCGCATATTATTATGCACATCAATCCCTGCTATCTGTTTTTACCCAGATGAGGATGGGTTCCCTGTTGAGTCTGGTTCCTCTCAAGGTTTTTTTCCTATTAGCATCTCAGGGAGTTTTTCCTTGCCACTGTCGCCGTCGTCCTAGGCTTGCTCATCAGGGACAATCATATAATTTTGATTCATACACATTCACATTTCATACAAACTTAATTCTTTTGATTGTGTAAAGCTGCTTTGTGATGATGTAAATCATTAAAAGCGCTATACAAATAAAATTGAATTAAATTGAATGTTACCTGAAGCTCAGCCATAAAATTAATTCAGTAGTTTTCACGTGGTGCACAAACAAACAGACAGACAAAAAATCCTAAAACCACCTTGATGTGTTCTATTACTCATCTTACGTCCCCCCAAATTATTTCTTTCAAAATATCTTTAATGTACAGACAAATCAACTTTACAGTATCATTAATACAAATATATAAAATATAAACATAATATAATATACAGTATTATATTATATATGTTTGTTTGTTTTCAGTTCTTTTTATGTGTTTGTTTTTATTTATTTTTTGCTGGTATGTTTATATGTTTGGATAAAATGAAATAAAACTAACTCATATTGCTTAGACAGGAATGAAAAAAAGGAAAGAGTAAAGATATACCACTCTTTGTTTAACAATCCTGACCTCTACATATATTTATTAAAAGATAGTAAAACAAAATAATGACTAAAATGCTTTAGGTTTTAGGGGTTGAATGAATGTGCCATTAACTTTGACTGTGTCTTTTAAATATTTTTTATCTACTGTATACTTGTTTTGGACAAAAATCCTACTCTACATGAGATGAGGAATCATATCACTTTAGTGATTTTTTTTTCTCCCAAAACATTTAATGCGAAGTGACCAGGTATGGTTCACATATACTGTATGTTTCTTCACCCCAACGAGTAAACATGTTAAAGGTTAAGAAACGTTGAAGGCACATTTATATAAATTGTTAATAAAATAAAATGTAATTATTCATGTGCAAAAATACAAATATACAAAAAAATTAAATACAAACACGTTTTGAACAAGTTACCAATTGTATAAGTTAAATTTGTTGCAACCCCAATTAAGGGATATATGGTAACTTCACTGAATTCAATTTGCAACATCAAAATAACAACAATGAAAATATTTGGGGGGGGGGGGGGGGGGAAGGTTTTGAAAAACGTTTAGATTTTTCAAAAATTTCAATTAATTTAATTTTATTAAAACTGAAGGGTCTCACCTTAGTTTATCTGAAAGGCAGAAAGGCACTTTTCGAATGTCTCCATATCCATTACTCTGCATGACCATAGCAAGGGAATAAAATTTAACATACTGTAGATGTTGGTGAAATCTTAACAATTTGAACTAAACCATTTTAATTGAGTGGAAAAAAAAATCCTTACAGTTGCATACAAAGATCAACTTATATGAGTGGGAGCAGGCTACAGAAAAGTAGAGTTTGACAGTGCTAGGTGGAGAAACATCAGATGGGTACTTCCCCTTAATTACTTTTGCATCCATTTTATGTGAAGTATACAGTAGTTGCGACTGTAGACCTCCTTTGCATATTTGTGACTGGATTACCATAACAATTCTCCAGATTGAGGAAAAGTTTTTTTTTTTTTCAGAATAATAAGGAAAGTATTTCCTTACATGTACATGTAGATGCTAACCAATCTTCCCACAACTACATAGTTATCTTTAATAAAAAAATAAAAAAAAAACTGTAGTGGCCAAGGCTACGATTGAGGTAATATAGAAGAAATCATTAAAGGGATTCCTTAGTTATTGTATAATACTATGTACATAACATCTGCTGGACAGTGAACTGATGGAAAGTGGATAGGCATAAACATCATGACATTCATAATATTAAATCATAAACAGTATCTTTGTGTCCATCTTCTTTTAGGGGCAATGACATAAGCCAATTTACATTTTATTCTCATCCATTATGAGCAATGTGTTAACATTTAAGACATCATGCACAATAATAGAAGCCTTTAATCTTAAAAGTAAGTTTAGAGTGTATCAAAACCTACGGCTTGTCAGAAGATGATGGAAAGTCTGGCTGCTCAGTCGGTGCCTAAGGCCATAGAAGCTACTGTGGCTGTTTTTGTTTGGTATACTATGTTTTGTCAGTAATGTTTAATTTTCGTATGTGTGCATACTATTAAATTTGTGCATTGACAGGGATCATCCACTACCTTGAGATTGTTTGTCTGCTGTGGGACGAAAAGCACACAAAGAGTCATTTGAGGTGAAAAAGGTTGTTTGTTTGTTTGTTTGATAAATAACTAAAGCTTTGCATGCACCCAGATGTTATGTTATAAAGTGGATGGATATGGATACATAAAAAGATACTAACATGTATCCCTATAAAATATCAGGTATTACACAATTGATGCTAACTAGCTAGCAAACATTTTTACCCTGGCTGGCTAGCTAGTTAGCAAGCTAATGGTTTATGAAGCTAATAGTCCCTATTGTTTTCATAGATAGACAGACAGACAGACAGATTAAGCACATGGTGTCCCATTCAAATAAAAAATACATGAATAACATTTAAATAAAGTTTTGTAACAACCAAACAAACAAACAAATAAATATAAACATTTTATATATTAATCAATTAGCTAATTACTTAATTAATCAATGGAAAATAACATGTTACTCAGTTTAGGTAACAACTTAATTTCTATTTAAAAACATAATAATAATAATAATAATAATAATAATAATAACAAGATTTTTAATAACAGGGATTACTCACCCTTCAGTAGGGTTGTTTAAGCCTCACAGATAAGTTGTAGAAATGTCAAATTGCCAAGGCAGAATAAGTCTATAGATGTTTGTATAATGTATAACCAATAGCTTTTTTTAATGGTTAAAGTGATTTACCATTAAGTGATCAACTCCAATACCAATGGATAAATGAATGAGACATCGAGTATTTTTTTTTTTTTTTTTTTTTTTTTTTTGGTCAGAGTGCGTCAAGCAACTATCCAGAGTACCTGGATAAAACTCACTATGCAAAAACTCCATGCACACAAACCCAAGGCGGGGATCAGACCCTTGACCCTTGAGGTGTAAGGACACAGTGCTAACCACTACGCCACCATGCCACCCTGGCCATACCATAATTTCTAATTTTCTTTTTATAATTTTCTTTTTTTCCTTTTGTTTTTTGTTAACTCATAAGACTTAAAAGAAGTCAAAATTCACCCTTATTAAGTCTACATGTAGCAACAGTAGATCCCATGTTATGTTGTCTTATTTGCAGTCATCCGAACCTGGGGTAGTTTCATTAGCCTGCATTAGTTACTGTACTTATTTGTCATGTGTTTGTTCAGTTCTTTGCAGTTTGTTTTGTTCATTTTCCTGATCCTGGACTTGTTTAGGTCTATTATTATTAAATGTCATAGATCTGTACTTATGCCATGTTAGCAGACCTAATTCCTGCCACGACTTCAGTGAATTAGCTTGGCATATGTTTGGTCTTAAAACTGCTTTAGTTGCACATAAAAATATATTTTTCTCTTTACTTGTAGTAAGGAATTCTCTTACTTTATTTTTTGTGTATTAATGTATTATTACCACAATCATTTGATAAATGTTTTCAATAGATTTAGCTAATTAGCTGCTGGTAAAACATTAATTCATTAGATTTTACAACTAGAGGAAAATAAAAAGTATTGATTTCATCACAAACTCAGACCAAACAAGAAACGGAGGTGTTTGAGGTAGAAGAAAGTCAAACTACGGTCATGTGGCTTCGACAATGCTGTCCGCCTCCAGACAGATAATCAGTGTGCTCAGATGAGGTATGCTAATATCAATAATGTGTGTGTGTGTGTGTGTGTGTGTGTGTGTGTGTGTGTGTGTGTGTGTGTGTGCGCGCGCGTGTGTGCGTGTGTGTGTGTGCATGAAAGACACAGAGGTGAGCGATATGCTTTGTGAGGCTGATCATTATGTTGCTCACTGCCCCTAATGGGATTAATTTAATCTACCAGTTGAGTTGCCGCCGGCCCAGAAAATAGTTACTCACATTGTCGCCTAGCAACCTTTGATTGGCCATCCAAAGAGGACTCGGATGAATTGAAGAAGAGAAGAATTGCATCAGAGGAAAGCATATGCCGTTAATTTTCTTCAAGAGATTAAGGAAAAAGCTTATACTGTAATCTTTAACACCTAAAGATTGTTTTATATACCGTATGTAACAAATAAAAGACTTGGCTGTGTGCAGGTATAGGAATTTAATAGATTTAATAGTTTTGTGTATTTTGGACAAGATTAAAAGAAGTTACTCTTTCTACTATTAAGTTTATTATTACCAATAACAGCAGATAATGGAGTGTTTTATCTTCCTCGCACAAAATTAATTTGCCAGTAATAACAAATGGTATGTTAATTATTCTTTCTAGTGATTGGATTGCCGCCTACTAAGGGATCCGATGTTCTGCATGCTACTGTATTCTCCACTTTTTTAAAATGAGTTGACAAGTCTTTTTGAGTCGGTCGAGCCACCGATTCTCGTGGCGCAGGTCCATCTTGGAAACCAACTGCTCGCTACCATATGTAACAACAATGGTATGTAAATTAAAAGTAATTTAAAGTCCCTAAATTTCCTGATATTTTCCTGATGATAGTGGCAATAAATAATAATTCTCTTACCAGCATGTTTTCTTCATAAAGAAAAATGCAGCTTGTCTTATAATTAACTTAAAACCCAAGGGGGCACAGATCTATGCTGGCAGCAGAAGGGCAATTTATATATATATACTCTCTCTCTCTCTGTGTGTGTGTGTGTGTGTGTGTGTGTGTGTGTGTGTGTGTGTGCTTACAGTGGGGCAAAAAAGTATTTCGTCAGACACTATTTGTGCAAGTTCTCCCACTTAAAAAGATGAGAGAGGCCTGTAATTTTCATCATAGGTATACTTCAAGTATGATGGAAGTATAAGATGTAAAATAAATAAAACAAAAAACAGAAAATCACTTTGTAGTTCTATAACTTCTTTAAGAGGCTCCTCTGTCACCCACTTATTACCTGTATTAATGGCATTTATTTAAACATAATCAGTATGAAAGACACCTGTCCACAACCTCAAACAGTCACACTCCAAACTCCACTCTGGCCAAGACCAAAAAGCTGTCAAAGGACACAAGAAACAAAATTGTAGACCTGCACCAGGCTGGAAAGACGGAATCTGCAATAGGTATGTAAGGGCCGTCAGAACTTGTGAATAACATGCATGTACAAGGTAAGCAGCTTGGTGTGAAGAAATCAACTGTGGGAGCAATTATTACAAAATGAAAGACATACATGACCACTGATAATCTCCCTAGATCTGGGGCTCCACGCAAGATCTCACCCTGTGGGGTTAAAATAATCACAAGAACTGTGAGCAAAAATCCCAGAACCACACGGGGGGACCTAGTGAATGACCTGCAGAGAGCTGGAACCAAAGTAACAAAGGCTACCATCAGTAACACACTATGCTGCCAAGGACTCAAATAGTTAATTAAAATGCAACTGTGGTTTGATATAACTGTATTCCCCTACAGGGCTCTATCCTAAAGATAGTGGATTGTTAATATGTCTGGCTGTCTGGATATATAATGGACACCTCAAAACTGTTCCCCGCTCATATTCCTCTGGGACATAAGGGTAAACCATATAAACATGTTGTTTGAGGTCTCGGGAGAATAGAGTAAATTGACTGATAGCGCCATCTGCTGTTTTGGAAGAGGAAGTTGCTCCATTGCATTTGTGAGAAAATACGATGGGTGCATTTGTGAGAAAATACGTTCTGCGCATTTGTGAGAAAATACGTTCGGCGCATTTGTGAGAAAGTCGATTTTTCTTCTTTGCAAAGCAGATTGTGTTTGCAAAATGCTGCATTTGTGAGAAAGTCGATTTTTCTTCTTTGCAAAGCAGATTGTGTTTGTTTGCAAAACGCTGCATTTGTGAGAAAGTCGTTTTTTTTCTTTGCAAAGCAGATTGTGTTTGTTTGTTAAATTTTGGCACATAATTAACTCCATACTTTGGGGCTGTTTTTTCTGCAAAGGGACCAGGACGACTCACCTGTGTAAAGGAAAGAATAAAGGGGGCATGTGTCATGAGATTTTGAGTGAAAACCTCCTAGAAGATAGTTCAGTGAGGATGCAAATGGCCCTGACTAGCCCAGGAGCAAATTCTAGGCAGGGTGACGGGACTGACAGATCTCCGATCCTCTTAGAGAGGTAACGGCCATTTAGAAAAACCATCTTGAGGGTCAGAAACCTGAGGCGCTGACTCTAGTGGTTTAACAAGGGGGCACAAGGCAGAGGACAAATTTTCCTGCAGAAACTCCAGCACTGAAACAATTCGGCAGTGGACTGGGTCTACCTGCTTTGTCATGCACCAACTTTCAAATACATTCCATTTGAGGGCAAAAGCTCTTCTAGGGAAGGCAGCCCCAGCACTTAGTCTTAATTACACTGGCTGGAAGACCAGCTTGACTTAGATGGTCCCGTTCAGGGACCGCCAAGGCATCCAGACCCAGGGGCTGGAAGAGTCAGAGAGTAGTAAAGGGGACATTTGCTGATCTTGCAAGGCAAAGAGGTCCACCTCTGCTACATAAAATTTTCCCAGAATGTAAATCGCCCTGAGGGACAGGAACCTGGTGCGCTGGCTATTTAGTGGCATAAGCACAGTCCGCCCTGGCGATTAATATATGAGACTGCCATAGTGTTGTCCACCCGCACTAGGACATGGTAGTCTTAATTGCTGGAGGAAGTGCTTTAGGACCAGAAATAGAGCCATCATTTCGAGGCAATTGATGTGCTGCGCGAGAAGATGGCCTCTCTAGCTCCCTTTGGATGGACGGTCATCTAAGACGCTCATTTCCCAGCAACTTCTGTCAGCAGATGCGCACTTTCTGGTTTCATGGAAGTTGAGACCACACTATTGAAACGCGGAGGGTGATGTGAGAACTGAATCCTGTAGTTTCTCTCTACAGTGCTTAGTACCCAAGGAGATATACTTGGCAGTAACTTCCACGCTGCCAGTTTTTCAGAAAGGGGCAAAGTCTCGGCGGCTTGGTTAAACAGGGGGATGTTAGATGTTCGGCATCCTGAAGCATGGCAAAAAAAAACAGAAGTACTAACATTTTATTGGAGACTGGTGTTGCCCAAAACACCAGTGGTGGCGGAGCAAAAACACTGATCTCCTGGGGGTGCCAGGGAGAACACTTCATTCTTTGAAAGGAATTCTGTGTGCCTCTCTCTATTGGGGGGCCATCCCCCACGGTCCTGGGCACATAAACCTTAGGGCTTCTTTGTGAAGAAGACAATATGCCAGTCTGACCTCTTTTGAGGCGAGACTGGGTGGCCGACAGTCCCGACTCTTGAGCACGGCGGGGGAGGAATTTCCAGAAGGCTTGTTATATAACTTCGCCTCATGAACCTAGTGGCGACCAAGTTAATGACATCGCCAAGTAGGCTGGAAGGCGAGATGGGGGCATCAAGGAGGAATCCTTCTCCTTGATGCCCCTAAGATTCAGCCACAAATGCCTCTCCGCAGAAACCATTGCAGCCATAAAACGTCCGATAGCACGAGCTGTCTGCTTTGTTGCATTAATAGACAAGTCTGTGGCCCGGCGTAATTCCAATACGCCCTAGCTTGAAGAGCCCCGCCAGTACTCAAGTCTCTCAGCAGGCAAAACCGCCATGGTGTGCAATGGAGCACCAACCTGACCTGCTGCCTGAAAAGCTTTTCGCTCCAGGGAAGATAAAAAGTCTACACAGCTTGAAAGGAAGTAATAGCTTTTCAGGAAGGATGATGTCCCAGGAGAAAGATAGCCTGGAAGCGTCTCTTCTATCTGGGTGTCATCATATAACCCCCCGCTTTCACCTCAACTATATTTAAATAAATAAATAAGTTGATGGCAGGAAAACACAGGATGAATACAGCTTACTCCATGAAAGGGTTAACTCATATGGAGATTGCTAAGAAAAGGGGAGAGAGCATTGTTCAGGCTCCGCCCCCCTGGCCACCCGACAGAACCTGCCGTCTATGGGGTCATTAGACACGCACACAATTAGGTGAAGACAAGAATCAATCTAAGGAATGTTTCCGATTCACTCCTATTTTTAACCTGCAGGTGCGTCTTATCAGATGACGTCACCCGACCGAGGTTATATAAGCCAAAAATTTGGCGTGTTTGATACACACATGCTTCACAACCGGCAACATGACAAGATGTTTCCCATAGCGTTTTCAAGATTCAAGATTCAAGATTCAAATAACTTTATTAATCCCAGAGGGAAATTGCTTAAATTTTCTTCTTAGCTTAAATTGCTAAAGTTTTCACGCAGCATTGAGTGTAGCGTTTGAAAGGGAACAGCAAAAAGAAAAATTCATGAATGGCTGAAATGCCATTTGAAGGCCACAAACAAGAAATCTCCGTCTCAAAGACGTTCAGAACTTTTATAGTTTTTACCCCAAGTTTCATTAATTTTGATCAGTAAGAAAACAATCCTTCCACACTCAAGAACCATGCCTGAGTTCACTAGAAAAGGTGGTCTCGAGAACAATACATCATACTCTGGAATGAATCGAATCACATATGGAAGCCAACATTAAAACAGAAGAAGTTCACTGTTTAGACACAATTTCATCAGTGTTGCCTGTCTCCTCTGTAGCTGATGAAGTAGGAAGGCACATGAGAGCATCAAAAAAGTTCTGCCTTTTTTTGTCAAATATCAGTAATTAGGCATACAGTAGCAAAAAGGTTAACTTTCTAGTTCTCTCCTTCTCTTATGTTTAATGGCGTCTCACAAACCAAGTAAACCTGTATCCAGAGAGTGTACCTGAGAACAGAAAATCAAAAAATATGTGAACACTGGCCAGATTTTTCTCCATTTTGGCTGTTTGTCCAACTGAAGCTAGTTAACCTAGTAATCAAGTGTAAGGTTATATCCAATAATGGAAATGTAAGCTCTTTTGTCAAGTCAAGTCCCTCTGGATAGCAGCATCTGCCCAATGCCTACTGTAACGGTAAATGTAAAGGAAATGAAAGCTTAACGTCCCTCCCCCTCCCCTTGTCCATTTATTGCATGAGCAGAGACTCCCACCCTAGTGCTGACTGGCTGGAGAAGTGTTTTGCAGTTCAGTAAAACAGCAATGTTTTTTTTTTCCATTTAGAAAGACAGGGCTACATGCTGACAGCATTTCTTCTGCCAGTATGCACACTGAACGAACAACTACCAAATCGAAAGCAGAAATTTCCTATTCATTATTACAATATAGTAAATACTGCACCTTTACTGGATGTTATTTATTACCTTAGCTAAAAAAGATTTTTTTTTTTGTGAATTGTCTGTCATCTCCCGCATGCCCATATGCAAATTGTTGCTTCATAAATGGTAGTAATTTTAATTAGAAAATGTATGCACAAAATGTTGTTACATTGTCAAGCCAATAGGGTTTAACATATTCATGTATTATTAATACTTGCAGATTTAAAACCAACAACAAAACCAGGCATGGAACGCATGAAGTTGTATTTTAGAAGGTCTGGGTCATGACTTTTTATTGTTTTAAAAAAAAAATAGTCTTACTTATCTGTATATCTACAGGGTGTCCCAATATTAGGCATCCGCAGGCAAAAATAAATAAAAGTAAAAATTCATTCTTAAGGGGACAGGCTCTAACCTTGTGTCACCTGTTAAACCTTTCTCAATGCTTTAGAACTGATGATGTTACATGCCAAGATTTC
Source organism: Clarias gariepinus (assembly GCF_024256425.1). Taxonomy (NCBI): domain Eukaryota; kingdom Metazoa; phylum Chordata; class Actinopteri; order Siluriformes; family Clariidae; genus Clarias; species Clarias gariepinus. The sequence goes on along the minus strand of NC_071122.1, from coordinate 9,515,021 downwards.
TCCCTTTAGTTTCTCCCTTGTTTTGAGCCAGTTCCGATAGAAAACTCCCTTCATTTAAGCCATGGTGACTGACATAGGCATGCAGGCAAATGAGATAACATTTACTGATACCAGTGGCTGATGTTGGTTAATTGTGATCTGACAAGAAATAGTGGTCTACCAGGTTGTACAGGAGCATTTCACTGTCACAGAAAAAAATCAGCAATATGTAGTTTGTTAAACATTTCAGTGTCATTTCTAAAAATGTACTAAATAAAAGGATTTTAGATCTTGTTTTCTAATTGCACGTATATACTGTGTAATTGCATTGAACTCATCGTCATCTCTCATTGACTATATCGCTTTATTCTGTATACAGGGTTGTGGGGGGCCTAAAGTGTATCCCAGACTTAGGACACAAGGCGGGGTACACCCTGGGCAGCGTGCCAAACCATCACAGGGAACACACACATACACACTCATTCACACACTACAGGCAATTTGGGAATGCCAATTAGCTTCATCTGCATGTCTTCAGAGTACCAGAGTATCAGAAGGAAACCCACCTGGAGATGCAAGGCAACAGTGCTAACCACTAAGCCACCTTGCCGCCCACAATGAATTTATGTTTTACAAAAAAAAGTTTTGTTGGGTAACGTAAGTACTGAAAACTAAGGAGGTTATGTTAAAGCTTGCTTCATATATATATTCAAAGATGGTGTGATGAAGGGCTTAAAGAACTTACAAGAGTTCAGTTTTGTTTTATAATTACGATACTTCGTTTCCCTTGCACAGAAATGGCAAAAAGAGAAAGAAAAAATGTCAGCCAAATTGATTTTTTAAACATTGGTATTGGTATTGCTACATAATATGGATATAATATTGCATCTTAAAACTTTTAATAAAACATATTTTAAAATACTTTACAATACAAGGCATGCATATTTGACCCAAAAAGGTATTAAAGAATTCACTTACACATCAGGCACCAGGTACAACAGGCTACATTCTTTGTTCTGAAATGGATTATACTGCTTCAAAAAAAAAGTAAGAATAAAAAAAAAATGTTTCTGTTGTTATACCACACCTAAGTGCTGTTGTGTGTGGCTACAGTACCCCGCTGTTATGCTGGTCTACTATCTTTAAAAGCCAGCTTGAGTACTACCACTAACATCCTACTAACAGGCCAGGAACAAAGTCAGGGCTTGGTTTGCTTTCATCTCGTCTCTCAGTCAGCAGACAGGAAAAATCTGAAGGTCCACACATGGCTTCCTGTGCTTTCATCACCTTTTCGTTAGCTAATAAAACGTTAGCAGGTAAATAAAAATGTAGCAAAACATGAAAAATAATTTTTTTTTTATCTTTCTCATGATCTTTTTTGTGCAAAAATCTAATCCTGACAGTTGTCAGTTAATTGCAGGAAGTCGTAGAGCAACCTAACCTCACAGTAGAACGCTGCCAGGCTGCTCTGTGCCTTGCTTCCTACCATGCATGAAGAAGTGCAGCAGAAAGAGATGTCTATACGCGTCACAAATTAATTCTTAGTCGCTTCACTAACCTCATACTTTATCATAAATAAGTAAATGCTCCATGTAGAATTTGTGTCTTTTGGGAATTTTATAATGACCCTACAAAATATTTCCTTATTTTTTTTATTAGGTAGGGTTCCAAATAGAACTTAAGTAGTCTGAACTCCTAATAAGCATTAAGGATGTGATATTTTTACTTACATTGGCTATGAACAGGACCAAGCTTAGGATCAATGAGTCAATTAATATATCTTGTCATTTAAATTCTTCAGAACAATGCAGAATAATCATAAATACTTATGTAGTGTAAACTATAGACTTGACCCTATTTTGTGACAGTCATGTTTGGTTTAATAAATGCATCACTAAGAAATTTGAACGATATTACAGTAAAATTATACAAGTGGGTATTTTTCAGTAGTTTTACTGAAAACCTTTTTAGAGTTTTTTTAAAGTTGTTTTACTTTTCTATTTTTTTTTAATAGTTTTATATTTTTTGTTTAGGTTTGACCTTTGTGTGAAGTTGCCCTAATGCAACCCTTAATAAAAGTGTATTAAACACAGTTGCTCCCTGTCTGGCCTCTTGTTCTTTCTCTTGCTTGAAGTTAATGTCTTGATATGAGAACGCAAAAGTTTTGAAGACTCCTATCTGTTACAAAGCACTGACACTGAAGCCTCTTATTTGATGAACTTCATTTATCTTCTGTACTGCTTATCTTGTAAAGAGTCGCAGGGCCCTGAGCCTATCCCAGGAGACTTAGAGCACAAACAGGGTATACCCTAGACATCGCTGGATATACACTCACACACTACTGTATATGCAATTTGGGAATGCCAATTAACCTTATCTGCATGTCTTTAGACTGCAGGAGACAACTAGTGTACCTGGAAGAAAACCACCTAACACAGGAAAATCATGCAAACTCCACATACAGACCCAAGGCAGGAATCAAACCCTTGACCCTGGAGGTGCAAGGACACAGTGCTAACCACTATACCATCATGCTGCCATTTACTAAATTTTTATTTTAAAAAAGAAGGTGTGTTATTGGTCTTAGGTTATGTGGAGGGCCCACCATACAAACCCTTGCGAAATACATGGATGGATGGATGAAAGTCTTCTTATATCAAGACATTAACTTCAAGCAAGAGAAAGAACAAGAGGCCAGGTGGATGGATGGATGGATGGATGGATGGATGGATGGATGGATGGATAAAAATATTTTTAACGGCTAGTAGAAAGTGTGCATTAATGCAAACCCACTATTTGAATTACAGGTTCACTGTCAGAGCAACTCAACAAATAAATCAAGACTTTTATACTCATCAAGATTTATCAGCGTAGGTGTGCTGGGAACTAATAAATCAAGTTCATGACAAGGAGAACAAAGAGCACATAGTTTCAAAAGCTCTTAAAAGCTGTTGTAGCCCCTAGCAAGCTCCAGCCAAAGGCAACAGTCACTTAATGCTGTTAGGTAAGTGTAGTCTACAGTCACCTACCTTTAGGTATACCTTCAAGCCATGTACTGTACACGATTAATGCACACAAGGTTGTTACATATCCAGTATATTGTGTATAAAAAAGATTTGAAAAATATCATGGTTCAAGCTACTGATTTGCTTACACAGTATACATTGATCAGCCATATCATTAACTACATAATATTAACATTGATTATCAATTATATACCACTGTGAACCTACATACCAAATCAGGGAATTTTGGAATACCACCTTACAGTATAAAAAAATTAATATGTGTTTGGACAGATTTAAGAGAATATATTATTTATAGTTAACATAAAAAGATTCTCATCAAAAGGTTTGCTCATACTAAAATGATGTTAGCACTGACAGAAGCTTAGCTTAATGTTAAATGATTATTTCGATTATCTTTAGGGTTTTGAAATACACTCACCTAAAGGATTATTAGGAACACCATACTAATACGGTGTTTGACCCCCTTTCGCCTTCAGAACTACCTTAATTTTACATGGCAATGATTCAACAAGGTGCTGAAAGCATTCTTTAGAAATGTTGGCCCATATTGATAGGATAGCATCCTGCGGTTGATGGAGATTTGTGGGATGCACATCCAGGGCACGAAGCTCCCGTTCCACCACATCCCAAAGATGCTCTATTGGGTTAAGATCTGGTGACTGTGGGGCCATTTTAGTACAGTAAACTCATTGTCATTGTCTAGAAACCAACTTAAAATGATTTGTGACATGGTGCATTATCCTGCTGGAAGTAGCCATCAGAGGATGGGTACATGATGGTCATAAGGGGATGGACATGGTCAGAAACAATGCTCAGGTAGCCCGTGGCATTTAAACGATGCCCAATTGGCACTAAGGGGCCTAAAGTGTGCCAAGAAAACATCCCGCACACCATTACACCACCACCACCAGCCTGCACAGTGGTAACAAGGCATGATGGATCCATGTTCTCATTCTGTTTACGCCAAATTCTGAAACTACCATTTGAATGTCTCAACAGAAATCGAGACTCATCAGACCAGGCACCATTTTTCCAGTCTTCAACTGTCCAATTTTGGTGAGCTTGTGCAAATTGTTGCCTCTTCTTCCCATTTGTAGTGGAGATGAGTGGTACCCGGTGGGGTCTTCTGCTGTGGAGCCCATCCGCCTCAAGGTTGTGCGTGTTGTGGCTTCACAAATGCTTTGCTGCATACCTCGGTTGTAACGAGTGGTTATTTTAGTCAAAGTTGCTCTTCTATCAGCTTGAATCAGTCGGCCCATTCTCCTCTGACCTCTAGCATCAACAAGGCATTTTTGCCCACAGGACTGCCGCATACTGGAGGTTTTGCCTTTTCACACCATTCTTTGTAAACCCTAGAAATAGTTGTGCGTGAAAATCCCAGTAACTGAGCAGATTGTGAAATACTCAGACTGACCCGTCTGGCACCAACAACCATGCCACGCTCAAAATGGCTTAAATCTTCTTTCCCATTTTGACATTTAGTTTGGAGTTCAGGAGATTGTCTTGACCAGGACCACACCCCTAAATGCATTGAAGCAACTGCCATGTGATTGGTTGATTAGATAATTGCATTAAGGAGAAATTAAACAGGTGTTCCTAATAATCCTTTAGGTGAGTGTATATATTCGCTTTATGTATATTCGCCTTATTACAGATGGAGCCACGCCAAATAGCCGCGGCCGTGTGAATTGCGTACGAATGGCGTACGGCTGCCCTATGCACGCCGTAATCCCCCCTCCTTTTTCTTCGAGAAAGGCGTGTCAAGATTTCACAGTAAACACGCCCATTCAAGACCTATTTATGCATTTACCTGGTTCCACCACTAGATGGCGCTTCGTTCTCAAGGACACGTTAACACAAGCCAGCAATTTAGCTGCGCTGAGTTGCAATCACGTGATTTTAACAACCCCCCCCCCCCCCCCCCCCCGCCGAACTGACGCTGCCAAACTGCACTAGAGATGAAGATGGCGACTTAATGGACTATTCGCGGTAAGTGGTGTTTTAATTTATAAAATTTGTTTGGTATTAGTTTACAGTTTATTTCCCAGTTTAGTCTTTTTATCGGCCATTTTGAAAATCACTGGCAGCACCAGCAGCGGTCAGATGTAACTTTAGATAACTTAATGATCTGTTTACCAGGTCTGGAGTTAACATTACAGCTTACTGTCAGTGTCACAAACTCACAATGTCACTCCTCTTCAACTAAAAAGACACTAAAGCTTTAAAAATACTATTAATGTCCCTATTACAAAAGGTGCACTACCGGATGAAGAGTGTTTGTGCTCTATAAAAATGCCTTTAGAATCTGACCGCGTGCTGTCTGGATAAATTCAGCATTTATTTATTCTTTGGGTAAGAGTTAATCTGCAGGTTATATCTGTGAATATAATGTGATGCAGTTCATGAAGGACACAAGCTGAGGATAGATGTACAGGAGCTCGCGAGCTAAACGCTCATAACCCGGTTTATATTTTTCTCAATTTGGCCGTGACTTTGCGCGGTAGCGCGAGCGCTTAGTTACCGAGATGGATAAAAACTCTGAAGTGTTTATCAGTTAAGGAGTGTGAGGAGGGGGAGGTGGTGGGGGGAGGTGTGTGAGGAGGTGTGGGGGGCTTCAGTACTGGGTAAGTTATAGTTTGGCTTCAGAGATGAACTAATATATACGAGTGTTATATCGCCTAACTTATTTGTATGAAAAGCGCATTTTAATTTAATGCAGACGATAATACAGACAGACCGGGGTTAACACTAACAAAGTTCAATGGTTAAAGTTATCCCAGTTTATTTACATTCCAGAATTCCCCAAAACAGTATTTTACACACTCTGTGGTGTAGGTTCACTAATATCTTTTATATTTATTACAACTAGATATTCTGTAAAGTTTATTTATCTTTGTCTTCACTAAATTCTCCTGTTTTCTTTAATCAGAGCTCCGCCCTGGAGGATTGGGGGGTCAAACGGATGACGGTTGGCCTTTTGGAGCTACTGGAGGAGCCTGAACAAGGGATGACGTCACAGTGCAACAGCTTTAGAATGATGTTTGGTCAGGTCTACTGTATGTTCTGAACATAGAATTGCAAAACGTCTGATACTTTAGGGGGGAAACAAAGAATTAAAGAGTTCCATCTTTAAAATAAAAAAAAAAAGTGATATTTTAATATAAAAGAACCAGATAGAGACTGATAAGCAGCTGGTGTTATCCGGGTATTTTAATGACCTTTAAGCAAAAATTTAACATGTTTTTACCTGTTTTATACAAATTATTGTTTTACCTTTGACTAGTTTTGGAAGAATAAATTTTATTTTTAAAGTCATTTGTGCGTGTTTTAATTGTTGGGGGATTGTTTGTGTATTTAAAAATACATTTACTTAAACCAACAACTTCAATGTGCAAAAATGGGACCCGACGTTGTTTTAAATAGTCAAAGAGTTAGGCTAATAATAATGATAATAATAATAATTATTATTATTACTGGTTATAGAAACAAATTAAAACAACAGTAAAACACTTGATCATATGTATCTGTGCTAGTTTGTGTTTGTGACTATGTGACCCATAATTATTTTTTCTCAGTATAAAATTTTTGGTTTTTTTTTAAGAACTCCATTAAAAGAGCAAAGACAAACTTAGAAGGAGTGGAAGGTAAGAAACCTCAGTGGAGAATACTGAGTATGACATGGTGCTAATTGCTCTGTGTGTGTGGTTTTGGCGGGGGGAGGGGTACTTCAGACTTACTTGTCTCTGCCCAAATGTTTGTTTTAAAGCAACGGAGAAATGCCGGAGCGCGCGCACACACCTCTCATCCACAAACGCTTTAACTGTTGTCTTGTAAATCGTTGATTAAACCTATGAACACAGCTGTTCAGCATCAGTCCTAAACACAAGCGCAGGGTATGTTTTTGTCGTTAATTAAAAGACACAAATATGATAATAATTTACACAATGATAACATGTTGTTTATGTTTAATGTTTATTTTGCGGGAAAAGGTAATAAGCAATATTTAAAATAAAACAAACCAGGAAGTAAGTGTTTTTATACATTAAGGTGCTGTGTATAACCAAGTGCCCCAACAGACATAGCAACAGTGTAGAGAGTGTGTGCGCTGTGGGGGATTGGAAGGTGAACGAAGATAATCATTTACAAGACAAAAGACGTTCAGAGGTGTGTTATGCCCCCCCCCCCCCGGATTGCCCCCCATTACGCAATCGCTATCTTCAAAGAAAAGCCGCCGCCCCTTTTCATTCAAACGCGTTAGCGAGTGTTTTTCTTTCCCTCCGCTCGGTTTTGTGAACACAGTTGCGTTCAGTAACACGATGGAACCAATTACCTAAACAGCAGCAACAACAACCATTATGATCACACTTTGTTGAATTTATATTGCTTAAATATTTCGCAGCTCTGTCCTCTTTGCATTGCTACGTGTTTATTTACTTCCTTTTCGCATCGCATGTATAATGCACTGTAAAATCGACACTATCAAACTTGGAAATGATATAATATCCAATCAAACATCACGTTATTAAAATTAACGAATTTGTCACTACTCTTCTCTTATGCAGCACGGCTAAAAAGATGATAAAAGTTACACCAAAGTGCTGCAGGTTTGGTGTCTGTGAGCTTTTCCTAATCAGAGTTACACGGGGGGCATTTTGTGGCTGCTCCAGTTACACTCTACTTAGATATTACACAGAGGAGAGTTCACTTCTGTTCTCTTCATCCTAGCTTAATTTCATCTCATAATATAATAGTAAGTTTTGTAAAGTCTGAGTTCATCTCCCCAGCCAGTGTTGGGACAGGGTGGCAGGATTGGTGTAACTTTTCTTATCTTTTTAGCCGTGCTGCGTAAGAGAAGAGTAGTGACAAATTCATTACTTTCGTTACTAGACATGGTCTATTTTGTCTGCAAGTGAAATACATCGATACGTTAATAATTTACACCACGATAACATTACTGCAGAAGGATCTAGAGACGTGACTTTGAGACGTTCACAGTATATTCGAACCGTAGACAGTGTTTATTTTGCAGAACATTACAAAACAGCCATGTCCAATAAAACAGTGCATCTTTAATAAGCCGCATTGGTTTCGAGTCAGTAGTAAAATTAACGAAAGACTGAGAAGCCCCGTAAACTTGACCCTGACAATAATAGTCGATCTTATATATATAAGATCGACTATTATTGTCGAAATATTGTCGAATATGACATATATATATTTAAATGTTCGAATTAACGTTTCAGGGTAGCCTATATAATTTGTCTTGTCATCTGTTTACAGCGTTGGCTGATTTTGTGATTGAGACCCATGGGTTACATTGAAATATTTTTTATTAGTAGTAGTAAGCCAGGCTTTAGTAACCCTGGATAAATCACAATATAAGCCCTCTCTCGCGCACGCTCTCTCTCTCTCTCTCTCTCTCACACACACACACAGACACACGTACACACACGAACAAGTAAAACATAAAATCGCGTAAAACCAAATGAAACTATGGCAAAAATATATAAGCAGTAAAAATTACAGTAGTATCCTGTAGGTGATCCCTGTCCTGATAACAGGCGCTGACCCTCTGGAACTGTTTAGTTCTGTTAGTATTGTGTTCAAGTGTGAATGTTTATGGGGATTTATTCTGTCTCTGCTGCCGCATCTATTCACCGTAGTGATAAGTGATTAATGTCCCATCAGATCTTTGATGGGGGAACGTTATACTGGTTAAATGACTTAAGACATACTGATCCGTATGGACAGATATTTGTTCCAGATATTATGCGCCATTAATCGATTTGTTATGCCAATTTTTGACTATCAGCGAAAAAAACATCAGCGAAAACATCAAAAATATAACGAAAACAAACTCAAGCAGAAGTTATATTTCAAGCTTTACTTTGCAGTAAAATATTATCTACCAGTGTATTAAACGGAAATAGATAAAAACACCATAATGTAAAATACTCTACATAGCCCGCATTTGTATTCCATACCTACAACGACTGGTATAGATAAATTACAGATGTTAACGTGTCTTTAAGTATTATTAAGGATGTCGTGAAAAATATTGCAATAAGTAGTTTTATTAATTAATTAATTTAATCATTAATTAAAATAGCATAAGCATCATGGGTTGTGTATTGAGTGATTTAAATCTGTTTTATGAATCGTTTTTTATCCCTCTTTTTTACCACATCATCTTTTTATGAAACTATGTTGACGTAAGTTATGTTATATATATATTAAATATAGTAACCGGCTGCTTGGACACTGCAGTTAACTGAAGCAGTCAATGCTCCATCTGGCGGAATTATACAGCATTGCAACCATCTTTTTAGAAAGCGCATGGGGGCGTTTATGGGGTGGGGCATCGTTAACTACGTCATCGCGGGGGATCACATTCCGTGCACGGATCGATCATGGTCCTGTCACGGTCCTGTCATGGACCTATCATGCTCCAAGCGGCTGTTTGACGTGGCTCCCACTGTATATATAATTTTTTTTCCCCCAATTTGTCCTAAATGAACAAGCAACAGGCTATGGTCGGATGGAAAAACTCTCTGAGATGCACGTGGAAGAAACCTTTACAGGAACCAGACTCAAAAGGAAACCAATCCTCATTTGTTTGATACTAGATAGCATGACAATAAATAAATACTTTCTATTAATGTGGGCTATGTGTTGTAAATAGGAGATGCCTTTTGATTTTCATGGAGAATTGGGTCCAAATTTTTATTGTTGTACATGAAAAGATTCAAGAACAAGTGTGTCCCATCACTAAAAGTATAAGTACAGTGGATTTCTCTGGAGGTAGATGTAACAAGTGAAAGCTACAAGTAGTAACCAGAATATGGGGCAGTTGTGTTTGACCATCAGTATACCATGGCTATGGCACAAGTACTTTGAGTAATAACAATACAATTAGAAATTAGGTTAATGTGCTGAGTTGAGAAAAGACATTAAGTGAAAGTGATCTCAGTGCCAACATTCCTTGAGCCAAATTTGGTTATTTTTAATGGGCATTTGGCATGACATCTGGAATCTGCTGGGGCAGTTTTGAGAAACAGGACTTCGCAAAATATTTTGTTGAGAATTTAACTGGAGTTTAATGGGCTGGGGAAAAATGGTAGAGACTGACTCCTTAGTTAATTAAAAAAATTTTTTAAAGACTTAGATTAGGTTACAGTCTCTTGGTTTCAATTAGAAATAAAAGATTGCTAAGATGTTAATTTAATTTATGAACACAGACAATTAATGTATTTAGTCCTAAAATGTATTTGCAAATTAAACTATAACAGGTAAACATTAACATATATGTCCACAAATAGACACAAAAGAACACATTCACATTACCCTATAGTAGATAATGAAACCTAATAGCTAAAGACATTCGCTAGGCATGTTAACATGAATTACAGCTTTAGAACAGAGCAGCAGTTAAAGAGGTGGTAAACTTTTCTGATCTGTTCAGAAGTAATTTGCAGACTTTGTGATTTGGATTTTATGCAAGACAATTAAATGAATCATGTTGTGAACTCACCATTGTGTTATGCATTCAAACAAAGATAAAAAACAAATGTTACTTGCTGGTGGTTGGTAGGAGACAGATGGCTGGTTGCTTAGGTTGAACTCAGGCTGGCCTGCTACAGGTGCTGAGATATCCATGCAGCTAGATGGAAGGATGCTAACTTTGATTAAAAAGCAGCAGAAAAAAGACAACAAGCCTAGAGGAAGAAAGAAAAAACTGCCTCCAAAATATGAAAGAACAAGGAAAACTGACCCAAAAAAACAGATGAAACTGAGAAAAGGGTATTTGCACATTTGCATCTGTAACCGGCCATTGACCAATTAAGAACCTTGCGTATTTTAGCTGTGCTTAATTATAAATCCCAACCACACCATGATGGTTACAAAGTGGCATTTTTGACCTACTGGTCCAAGAGTAAGTAGACACGGTCTAGTCCAGTGGTTCTCAAACGAATTTTTAGCCCCACTTGTCAACAAAATTATAACTTAATCGATCAAGTTTACTATGTATTGAAATATAAATTTCTAAATTAATAAGATCAAATAACATCAAGTTCAAAAAAGAATAAAATACACATGCAATTGTTATAACAGGCTTACTTCATCACTTATCTAGAGCTTTCTTTTAAATAAGTCGAATGGCTTATTAACGTGACTGGGGTGTGTTGTCTCTAAGTGTCTTCCTACTTTGTTCGGTCTTGTACTGTCTGCTGCCAGCGGTTTAAGACACAAAACACACACAGGTCTCTCCTCTGCCCCACCATCCCCACCATCCCCACCATGAATCCAAGCGCAACACAGGCTTCATCATGTTTTCCTTTCTCAAACTCACTAAAACCAAGCCACTCTGCCCTACCCTTTAACACATGGGATGTGGTGAGAGCCCTTTAAAAAATAAAAATAAAAACAGCACCAGGACTAGATAACATGGTCTTAGGTACTATGCTAAACAGCTTGGGGCGTGTTTCAGCTTCTGTTCCAAAGCTATTTGGCCTGCAAGCTGTGGAAACACTCCACAGTTATTTTCATCTGGAATAAAAGGAGTTAAGGTCATCAGGGAGTGTTGCTGGATACAAATGGGACAATGGTACATTAAATACATAGCATCAAACTTACATTTATGTATTTTCTAGTGATTTCATATAAATAATCTTCTTAAATTTCATCTTTCTTTGTCAGTAAGTATACAGTGGGGCAAAAAAGTATTTAGTCAGCCACCAATTTTCAAAAAATTTATTTGCAAATTATGGTGGAAAATAAGTTGTTGTTTACCTACTAACAAGCAAGATTTTTGGCTTTCACAGATCTGTAACTTCTTCCTTAAAAGGCTCCTCTGTCCTCCACTCGCTTTCTCTATTAATAGCATCTGTTATTAGTATAATAGACACCTGTCCACAACCTCAAACAGTCACACTCCAAACTCCACTATGGCCAAGACCAAAGAGCTGTCAAAGGACACCAGAAACAAAATTGTAGACCTGCACCAGACTGGGAAGACTGAATCTGCAATAGGTAAGCAGCTTGGTGGGAAGAAATCAACTGTGGGAGCAATTGTTAAAAATTGGAAGACATACATGACCACTGAATCTCCATCGATCTGGGGCTTCACGCAAGATCTTACCACGTGGGGTCAAAATGATCACAAGAACTGCGAGCAAAAATCCGCATGGGGGGACCTAGTGAATGATCTGCAGAGAGCTGGAACCAAAGTTACAAAGGTGACCATCAGTAATCAACTGTGCTGCCAGGGACTCAAATCCTGCAGTGCCAGACGTGTCCCCCTGCTTAGGCCAGTACATGTCCTGGTCTGCCTGAAGTTTGCTAGAAAGCATTTGGATGATCTAGAAGAGGATAGGGAGAATGTCATATGGTCAGATGAAACCAAAATAGAACTTCATGTTTGGAGGAGAAAGAATGCTGAGTTGCATCCAAAGAACACCATACCTACTGTGAAGCATGGGGGTGGAAACATCATGCTTTGGGGCTGTTTTTCATGGAGTTGAAAGTCCATTTTGCCTGGCGAAAGCCCCAAAACATCACTGCTTTAGAGAAGATCTGCTTGGAGGAATGGGCCAAAATACCAGCGACAGTGTGTGAAAACCTTGTGAAGACTTACAGAAAACGTTTGACCTCTGTCATTGCCAACAAAGAGTATATAACAAAGTACTGAGATGAAGTTTTGTTATTGACCAAATACCTATTTTCCACCATAATTTGCAAATAAATTCTTTAAACAACCAACAATTAGATTTTTTGGATTTTTTTTTCTTATTTTGTCTCTTATAGTTGAGGTATACCTATTATGAAAATTATAGGCCTCTATCATCTTTTTAAGTGGGAGAACTCTCACAATTGGTGGCTGACTAAATACTTTTTTTTATTTGCCCCACTGTAGGTTTGAACACAGAAATGTGCATTCATTGGTGGCTGGAAGGATTTTTTTTAAGCTGTTCTAGGCAAGCTGTTTTTTTAAGGCAGGTTCTTGAGGTGAAATTTCATATTGCAAAACAAATATTTCATACATCCCATAGGAAATAATGTAAATTCAGATGATCCATTATAGCCACACAAAACTATTACCAATTTCCAACACTATAATCATATTTTTACATATAAAAACAATTTAAACATTAAAAAAATGTAATTGAAGTAAAATATGAAATAAAACTTTAGTTATTCTGAATTTATAGTTAGTTTTGGGATCGACTGCTTAAAAAAAAAATGAAATCGATGGCGTCTGTGAGGTGGCCGCATATGCCGCATTGCCACTGTATAAAAATTGTAATTATTTAATTATAATCATTAATATTTGCTTTCCCAAATTGCTACTTGTTTTAAACAGTGGCACACTAGCTAGTCATAATTGTTAATTGATGAAAGTATATATAATTTATATTAAACATCTTCACAAACCTAACACAATCTACTTTATATAAAAAGTGTGTTGTATCAGCCTCTTCATTAGGCATTCTCAATACAATCTTGTGACACACTTTCAGCTGTGTAGAAATGTTCAATCTTCAGACAGCAAGCGTGACAGAATTGTCAAGAACTACCCTGGTGTTCTCATGTTCTGTATTTTCTCTAACAGGTGGTTCATAACCCACACTCCCATAACTGTCCATGCTTTTCTTTCTCTTAAAGACAAGACCGAGTTAATGTTTATTGTAAACCCCGCTAAGTTGATATTTCAGCAAATTAGCAGCTTGTGTGATGCGTCGCCCAGTCACTCTAAGGAAAAAAATCTTTCATGTGTCCGTTTTTTAATTTGCAGTGTTTGGTTCTGGTGCCTAAGGGCGAATTGTAGTGTGCAGATGTCTTCGGACTTCGGAGATTCTCTGACATTATTTTTACCACCAACCTCAATTTCCTCTCTATTGTTCTTTATTTAGCTCTCATATCTCAATGAAGGACAGCCAGTCAGCACCCTCCCTGCACACCCTGACAATTATTTGGGAAAAACATCATAGTGCCAAAAATTTCTACTTCACTGCTCCTTCTATTTCAAACTTTAACAAGACAAGTTGTCTGATAAACAAAAGATAATCATGTTTTTTATGAATTTTCCTATCATCAAGTATTTATGCTCGGCAATATGCTGACATGTTTAGAAAGGACCTGAACCTGGAAATGCTCACCAAACTGACATGCTGCAATGACCAGGCTGCTGTAGATTGCCTTATTACCATGGCAATCCAACTTGACCATCTGCTCAGTATTTGTAGGTTCAGCACCATCCCAGACATTATTCACCCATCAGCTCCCATGCATTTGGGCCAAACACAAGACAAGTGAGATAAGAAGGTGAAGGAAGGAGTTTGCTACTACTGGGGCAAACCAATTTACATTGTTCCACAGTGCAACTTCTGTACTCCTCTCAGAGGAGACTTCTCTTACAATCCACAAAGGTAACCACCTCCACCACAAGTGCCCCTCGCAGTGAGTGCTTCTCAGTTTTAAGAGGTTTATTATTGCATTAAATGTTCAGATATGGTTCAGATCATGTCTTTCTCCTTTTAGCAGTGATTGTCTCTGGTGTTGCTGCCAGCATCATGGATGGAGTCATAGTTACTTTATATCCCCATTCTACTGCTCCGATATCATCTCACTGGGGTTGGTATGCTCACCGGTTGTACCTAATCATCCATCCTCCAGGCCAGTACTCTTTATGAGATGTCCATCTTATTTTAATACATCGACCAAGAATCCACATTTACTTGTTTTTCTAATAATGCATCCTCATGGCCCCTCAATGTCCTGACAAGAAAAGATAATTAAGTTGTCTGCTTCTTCCTATATTCATTATTGTCTTAAATCCACTCATTTCAGCATAATCTCAACCACCATTGAGAGTACTGACAAGCAGTTTGTCCTTCAAATACCTTCCATGTACCATCAAGTCCAAGATGTTTTGAACAATGGGAAAGCCAGTGGTTTGCACCCTTGAACTCGCTCCTTCATAAATGTACTGATCAGCCATAACATTAAAAACATTAAGAGTAAAACTGCCTATTATATGGGCTCCCCTTGTGATAAGA
This sequence comes from Clarias gariepinus, assembly GCF_024256425.1. NCBI lineage: Eukaryota > Metazoa > Chordata > Actinopteri > Siluriformes > Clariidae > Clarias > Clarias gariepinus. The sequence continues at coordinate 9,499,957 of NC_071122.1, read as the reverse complement.
AGGAAGAAAAGTGCCACTGGAAGAAAAGTCTCTGGCCCCTCTAGACATGGCTCCGCAGGATGTTTGGGGTGAGTTGTGGTGTCTTCCATCAGGACATTGGCAGCGGATCCTTTGGGTGGGTCCTCTGTGGATCAGACTAGTTCATCTGGTGAATAACAAGGGTTCTTGAGTAGATTGGAATCTGGGGAGTTTTTAGTCCGGATCAGGCGTAGAATCCTTCAGCTGCCCTGTAGCCAAATAAGTAAACCATCTGAAACAGCTTTGAGAAAAATTGCCTGGAAATGGATATATGTTTTACAGTTAGCTCTGGTTTAATGACTGTGACTTTTATTTAGCATCAGAAAAGATAAGGAAAGCATCCAAGCTTTGCAGGGTAATTATTCTAAAATACAGTATTAGTATTTGTGTACCGAGGCAACAGTTTTTCCTAAAATTATTCAAAAGTTTGCAATAACTTAAAGAGATTTGAGCTGCAATCTGTGCAAAGCTTCACTGTAGGACACACAGCAGTGCAAGAAGATAATGACATGCCTCCAGTGCAGGATTATTTGTAAATATTCTTTTTTTTTTAGACTTACGGTATCTTCATTTTAGAGCCGTTAGTCTACTCAGCTGGCATCACTTGGATTAGTCAAAGCATAAGGACTTGTCTCTCTGCATTCAAAAATGGCGTCTAATATTAAAACCATTAAAACCATTTCCAGAAGATTTAATATGATTTACCATTAGCTAGTTTAATCAATATCTCATCCTAACAGTCAGTGAACTGATGCAAATAGACTGAAAAAAAGGAATAAAACATGCTGAGGTATGCCTTTATCAGAAAAATGCAGGCAGTCCCCAAGTTACAAAGGATACATTTCCAGGTTACAAGTCTTGGCTTTAAGCCGAACTTGTAAGCAAGTTGGAACAGTAACATACTGTATGGTTCCTATTTAGTGTCAGTTAGTCAAATGTTTGTCCCAGCATATGGTATATATTTTCAGTTTCAGAATATACAAAACTTATACACTCCTAAATACGAGTGGCGTAAAGTCAAACTGTGATGAAATCTTTTGTGAATAAAGACGTAAAACTGATTGACATTTCCAGAAGTCTTCCAACACAGTATGGTAATGAGACTTTTAGCTGCAGTAAAACATTTGAATGGTGCAAACATTTGTAAAAAAGCCATACTTCTGTGAATGACAATCCTGGCCAAGATGGCTCGGAGCCCACTGCAGTTGTTTCCGTGATCTTTCAGCATGTAGAAAACCTGATTACATGATACACTCACTCACTCACTGTCTATGCCGCTTACCCCCATATACAGGGTTGTGAGCGGCTTGCACCCCATTACAGGAGTTTTAGGGCACAAGAAGGGAAAACCCTGGACAGTGAACCATCACACAGTCTTTAGACTGTGGGAGGGAACCGGAGTGCCTGGAGCACAGGGAGAACATGCAAAGGTAGGAATCAAACCCGGACCCTGGAGGTGCAAGGCCACAGTGCTACAGGAACCACATAAATATGATAATACAGTACATCATAATAATAACGTTTTCAGTGACTAATGGCATTTCACTTACTCACTTATTCCCCTTTTCTTTGCTGCATCATCACCACAAATTCAGTTCAATTTGATTTTATTTGTGAAGCGCTTTTAACAATTGTTTTTGCCGCAAAGCAGCTTTACACAATTTACACAAGAAAATAATGGAAATTTGTTTCAAATGTGAAAAATGCATGTAAATCAAAATTATTAGATAGTCCCCGCTGAGCAAGCTGAGGGCGACGGCGGCAAGAAAAAAGTCCCTGAGATGGCAATAGGAAGAAGCCTTGAGTGGAACCAGACTCAACAGGAAGCCCATCCTCATTTGGTAACACATAGCAGGGATTGATCTGCAGTGATAGTTCATATCTTAAAGTTAACATGGAGTGTTCATTATTTGAGGCTCAGGTGGACTCCAGTCCTGAACTATTGAGCGACTGCAGTCACAAGTCCAGAGAAAAGAAGTGGAACCGTGCCTAGTCACCACACGCATCCCAAGCAGACAACACAGGCCATCCAAGCAACAAGATCTTCAACCAGAAGCGGAGTACCTGGAAGAGTCAAACAGGCCAAGAAGTGAGAAGGGGCCTGGATCACTGCCAGCTCAGGCAGCTCAGGAGTGACATGTGTGGTTCGACAGAGAGAGACAGGGAGGGGGGGAGAGATGGAGAGAGAAGAGGAGAGAGCAGCAGAGAAGGAGAGAGAACAGTTATTTATGGTCACAGTCACGAAATGTATAAGGTGACTGTATATTTAGTGCAGAGCGCAGTCAGGGACTCGGCAGAACTAACTATAACAGCAAAACTAAAAGGGAAAGCCAGAAGGAAAATCTGCAACTTTACCTAAGGCAAACTTTACCTATTTACAAAATGCTTCACTGAATAAATAGGTTTTTAGCTTAGACTAAAACACTTAGACTGTGTCTGAGTCCTAAAGATTAATTGAAAGACTATTCCATAACTTTGGGGCTTTGTAATAAAAAGCTCCGCCCCCAGTTGTTGTTTTCATAATATGCAGTACTGACAAGCAACCAGGATCCTTTGATCGAAGTGGCGTGGCTGATCATAAGACACTAAGCAAGACCATTTAATGCTTTAATACAGAAGTAATATTTTAAAATCAATGCGAAATTTTACTGGAAGCCAATGCGGTGTGGTTAATATAGCGGTGATGTGCTCATATCTTTGGGTTGTAGTTAGGACTCTCGCTGCTGCATTCTGGACTAACTGAAGCTTGTTTATGCACCTAGTTGAACAACCAGACAGTGAGGTGTTACAATAGTCCAACCTAGAGGTAATAAAAGCATTATTATTTTTAAAGGCAAAAAAAAAATTCTGCATCTTTTAGTGACAATATATTCGTTATTTTGGCAATATTTTTTAGATGAAAGAATGCTCTACTGGTGATAGGTACATAAGCTTTAAATGAAAGACTAATATCCTAATAGCAAAGCAAATAATGAACAATTTAAGACAAATACAAATGCACACCTGTCCACACTCATGGCTAATAACAAACCTCCGCACACTTCTTTCCACACTGTCAACACTCTGCAAAAACTTTTTTTTGAGGTGTTAAAGCATCCGCCCTATAGTCCTGATCTCACTTTCATCTGTTTGATCCCCTGGAAGCAACCCACAAGGATAAAGATTTATTTCTGATGATAAGGCAATGCATTCATGACTCACAATTTAGCCTAAAAACCTTTTTTAATGAAGGAATATAAAAGCTTTGTTCAGAAACGGACAGAGTACATTTAAAAGCAACAAAGATGCATTTGCCTTTTCTAGAAGTGAAGTAAAATAGATTCTACAACAAGAGTGCAAATAATTTTTGACTCACTCTTGTAACACTAAAATTGATTAAATGGTAAGCAAACTCTGCTAATTCAACCATAATAAAACAAAACTGACATGTCTGTCAGGTTAATTTGTTCATGTGGCCAAAATATATATATATATATATATATATATATATATATATATATATATATATATATATACAGGTATATGTAAGATTACTTCTCCAGCAGCATTTTTTTTAATCTTGATTTAACTAAACATTATGTCTTTACAGTTTTTGACTGAGATAATAATTGTTTGATAAATAAAATCTAAAAGTCTACCCAATTCAACAACATTCACAAGATGGCAGCAAAGAAATTACTACAAACCATCTAGTAACTTTCAGATTCTGTTGGCCATAATAACCCAGTGGCTGAAATTACTCTGACTTTTGAAAATAATTTTTTAAAGAATAAAACAGCATTAATTCTGGATTTATTTTTATGTTTTTCTGGATTTATTTCAATAGTTTATAGGAATGTTTACATTTAGGTCTTTACCAGTTATCACTTGCATTCTAGCATCCATTAAACGGTTGTTTTTCCAACAAGGCTCTTTATTTTTTGCTCTCCCTTGACAAAAATTCACTCACTGCAAACTACAAAGCTCCCTGAATACTTCTCCATGCTGAAAAATACGAAGTTACAGCTTTCCCCAAACACTGACACTTTAGACTCCTTCCATAAATATAAAAAAGGTTAACACCTTTGATACAAATCCTTCTGAATGATTTAGTATTGTCAAGATTTTTTTTTGTTGTTGAGCTGGTTTTCTGTCACTCATGAATTCAATGCTCTTACAATGTCTTACTTCGTTATTTTCATATCACCACCTTCCTGCGACCTTTTCCTTTGTATGATTTTGCCAGTGCAGCACAGTGGTGTAGTGGTCAGCACTGTGGCCTCACACCTTCAGAATCAAGAGTCCTGTTTCAAGTCTGAGTTTGTACGGTTGTACTCCCTGCGTTTGGTGGGTTTTCTCCTGCCTCTCACAGTCCAAATACATGCAGAAATTGTACATAGTGTGTGTTTATATGTGTGTGTGCCCTATGATGGATTGGCACACTGTCCAGGCTGTACCCCGCCTCGTGCCCTAAGTCTCCTGGGATGGGCTCCGGCCCCTGCGACCCTGTAAACATGATAAGCTGTATAGGAGATGCCCTGTTTCTGTTTGGTCCTATTAGGCCCCCTATAAAAATTCATGCCTTGCTAGACTGTCTTTCATGGTATTCACTTCATGCAGCTGGAACTCTACTTTGTCCATGCCCATGAGGTCTGGTGATTTTGTGATTAAGTTTATGTCCAAGTGATGTTTGTTAAGAAAAAATCTTACTTAACTCAATTAACTTAAAACCCTGTAAATACATTTCCATTTTTTCTCTGTTTATTCCTGTGCTGTTAGAAAAACTGAATCAGCTTATCAGATTTGATGTGGCTTTGGGAGGCAAAAAAAAACATCTTATTGTCATACCAAAAAAATAATACTATGAATTCTTTCATGAAAATGCAAGAACGTGGATATCCTATAATTTAGATCATTATGCTTTTTTTTTAGACCATTTGTCTAGATGTCGACTTAGTCTCCAGTGACTTTGGTGGAAGTTTCCAAGCCATTATGCAGTTATAGTTCATTTGCCAAAGCAGCTGCCTTCTTGACAAGGCAAGAAACAGCCACCTTTGCACCAATCCCAATTAGTTATAGCAGCATATGACAGGAAAGATGAGCCTGCTAATTGGATGAACTGTAGAATCGCTTACGAAGAAATTGCAGATGTTCAAGCAGAGTTAGTGTCTGCTCAGCTTCAAAATGCTTCCAGCATACAGTAACTGTTTTTTTTTCCCTCCACAGTTTGCACATACAGCTGATTTTATTGCCAAGGATGGTCAAAAAAATATTGATGTTCGGCTGAATCAAATACCTTGAGTCAAATTAAATGAGATTTATTATTTTCTCTTTGGTTTATATTTCTCAAAAAAAAATTTAGTCACACGGAGTGGGTTGGCATAACAAAGTCCTTATTTCTAATATAAATTCAGTAAAACTAATTATACAGTACATGTACCTAGGAAAATGAAAGCAAATCTTTAAATTTCCACATAGGCACAGACTACTTCTTGCATCGTTCACCGGGCCTGTGGTCATTAGCTCTACGTGCTCATGCATTTGCTGCCTCTCGCGGCCGATGCCTGTACTATCACAGGACACAGGAAATATGAAATTTTATTTACTATGACCTGTTTAGAGATTACAAGTTCTATAACCATTAAATATTGCCTAGTTAATTTTCACCCAGCCTGTAGATGAGTTCGACTTCCATTCCTCTTTCTGCAGTTTTTGTTTGCATGTTTGTTTAGAAATGTTGTTTGCATATTTCATGTTTGCAATAGTCCTGAAAAGAAAATAGATTTTATTTAGTTCGGTGTTTAGCCCTAAAGGCTCTATTTAAACCTGCCAAAAACTAATATTAATATTAACATAATCTTTCAGCTTTACTTTGTTTAGGCACCAATAAGAAGATAATGAATTAGTAGATTTAATTAGAGATACAGTATCAAGACAAAATGGTTTTCTGTAAGATTACGCACACAAATTAACGCAAAATGGTCTAGAAAGCTTTATACGGTACGTAGTAAGGCAACCCAGTTTGCATTTGCAGGGATTTAAATGAATAATTTTACTGGAGTTTATACAAAATCAGATTTTTCCAAATCAACCTGCAACTATAATGCAGTAGCGATTTCATGTTTTTTAATATGTGAGGGGGCTTGAAAACAAAAGTAGTAACACCATGCACAAGCCGTATTCATAGGGCTTTATTATACTTTTTATTAAGCATTCATCATAAATGACAGAAACCTACATTTATAAAGCTTTATTGTTACAGAGCTGCCATTAAGACCATAGTAAAGTTTAGATGTAAAGTTGACATACCACATTTATCAGTTGATTTTTTTTGACAAAAGATTTAAGCTTTACAAAAGAAAGATTAAAGAACTGTATTGTTATATGCTTCAGCTTTGTTGTGTAAAGAAAAGCTTAAAAAGGTTTTGTGGGCAAAAATTCTCTTGGCAGGAGATACCTTGTTTATAAAAGAACCTAACAGTTCAAACTGAAACCCAGTTTTCTGTCTCTCATGCACTTACAATGCACTCTTTCTTTCTTTTTTTTATTTGCAATCAGTAGTTAGTGCTGTAGCCTTGCACCTCCAGGGTTGAGGATTTGATTCCTACCTTGGGTCTGTGTGGGTGGAGTTTGCTTTAAGTCTCCTAGGAAAGGTTCCAGGCCCCTGTGACTATTGGCTTAGATTATCCTGAAGACCAGTTTCATTATGGGAGGTGTTGAACTAGAAATTAATTTGTAAAATGCTTCTATCTATAGAGACAGGTGGAGCTGGACCAAGCAAAGTCAATGCAACAGAACATGTAAGGATGTTAACTGAGTACTCTGCCTGGAACCATCTGCACCCTGCATTTGTCCACTTTCATTTCTCACCCATCTGTAACTCATGTGCTGTTTATTTTGTAAGCATACACCTCATAGTACAACACAAATATTGTATATATATATATATATATATATATATATATATATATATATATATATATATTGTGTTTTATAGGTAAAAATCATGTAGATGTATTCGAAATAGAACTTAAGGGAGAAATTATGCACATGTCAGATGTAAAATGCAACACTGATTAAAATGGGGGTGTATTGGACACAGTGATGTTACACATCCACTGTAAAACAGATTGAAGACATGAACACATCTAGAAGGGTCCTGTTGAATTCCCAAAGGTTAACAAATAAAGTGGCATAAGTGGAATTAGTGTGAAATAAGCGGTTTGGTATGGTCAATTTTTCTTTACGTGATTTAACAAAAAAGTGATATAAATCCAAAAAACTGTAAATGGACCAGGCTAAAGAAAACAAGTCATTTTTAGTCTGGATTTAGTAAGTAAGAAAGTATTATTGATATTACTGACATGCACTCACACTAAAGCTGATAATCACTATATATTTATTTCAGGCAGCACTTTTTCATTAAGCACTTTTTGATAAAAGGGTGTCCGCATGATAAGATGGCAGCTCTCACAGGTAGACATTATCTAAAACGCCTGACTCGTTATTCCTTCCCTAAAAAGACTTCTATTTGAATGATATGTACCCTGAAGATCATTACAAACTGCTATAAATCCCTAAAGATGGAAAGGGCAAACCAGGTAAATTTCTTTTCCCTAGGATATGGTGATGTAGTGAGATAAAAAAAAAATCTACAATTGAGGACAAACATTACGATCATCACCAAGAACCCTCTAAAGGTGGAGCCTTATAGGAGAGTCTGATCATAGGCATACAGTTACTGGAACGCCATAAAATGTTGCTTTTTATTACTATTTCACTTTATTTAAAAAGTAATTTTACCTTATTCCTGTTTACTCCACTCGCTTATGGATCAGCAAATCAGGCTTAGAAAAATAGCCCCAAATGGACTCCATAGTTAGTCAAGTGTTTCACTTTGTGTTAACCCCTGGCATTGCTGTTACTGAGAGGCTATGTGAATCTACAGTACAGTCTGGAAAATGACATAATCAGCTCCAGCCTTTAACTCACTCATGTATTTTTATGGCCACCAGGGGTGCTGTTGTCCTCATTCACTTACTCATTGTCTATACCGCTGTCTCCTGCATACAGGGTCACATGGGGCCTAGGTGGGGTAACATGGATCTATCTCAGGGCAAACACACATATACTTGCTTATTCACACACTATGGGCAGACCATGGGAATGGGAATGGCAATTAGCCTAATTTGCTTTTAATGTTTTTGTACTATGGGAGGAACCCAGAGCACAGGGATAAAACCCACCAAGCATGGGGAGTAAATACACACAGACCCAGGGCATGAATCAAACCTGGACCCTGGATGACTGCTGTGGTCATTGGTTCCACATTACTATTACTATTACTTTCCTTAGAAAAGTAATGTTATTCCAAAAATATAATCTTTTTTTCATAATTTTTTACATTTATATAACTATTATTTATATAACTATTTCTCTGAAAGACAGGGCTGTGGTGTCCTGTTTAAAGCATGTCTCTGAATGGACTTGATGAAATCTTACACACTTCCACTAATGGAAGCTAAGCATTTGCCAAATGAAATGGCAAATGCCACATGGACTTTCAAACCGGATCGGTCGTGGCCTGGGTAATCAACGACCACCTCAGGTGCTTCCTCTTCTCTCACGCCACAGCGGATAGGGTTAGGTGTAAGCAGATGATCTGCTGTGGCGACCCCAACTGTATGATTCAAACAGTCAGGATACAGAACCGCAACTAACTGATTAAAACAAAAGACACAACACTATGAGGAGAACTGCTGTCGCCAAAGCAAGACTGATGCAGAAGTGTGTTAATGAATCTATAAGCTAGTATCAGGTGTAAGTAATCACGATTGAACCACAAATGAGCTGAGGACTAATCCAACATGATTAAACCTAAATGTATCCTGTAACTACTTCCTTAATTTGTCGAAATGTACACAGCCATTACATTCAATTACATGGCATTACACATAATTATTTTGCCAAATAAAAAAGAAACTTAATAATGCAGCAGATAGGAACTACTGCTAAAAATGAAAATGATAAATTGCCACAGCACAGCCCCTCTTTGTGCAGAATTGAATGCATGCCATCCATTACATGTCTTCCCAAGCAATCCACATTCCAGATGCAAAGGCCTCGGGCTCAGTTTTTTGTGATCATAGAATAATTTTTGATGCAGATGTTCAATGAGACAGAGCATGTTGTGAAATTAGAAGCTTTCACCACAAACACAGATAAAAGATCCAGCCATGATTTATCACACAATATCATTCTTTTTCATTTAATGGCTATTAAATAAAACTTGTTAAAAGGCCACATTTAATATGTGCTTCAGTGCATGAATAGTGTAATTATCAAGTGAGGGCAATGATTTTAATATTGGGCCAGAGGCAGACAAAAAAAACAAGAGGGGAAATCTCAACAGTAGTCCATAACAAGACAACATTAACAACAAGAAAATATTTCTGATCTAAATATGTGGCATTCATGAAGATGTAGACATGCCAACCTCACAGAGGAATACAGAATAAATTTTGTGTTGACCTATAACATAAAAATGCAGTATAGCAGTGGTTCATACATGCTCTCCGCTGATGTCCAGATGGCGTTTGTGTGGACATCAGTTTCCTACCACCTTCAAAAACACATGGTGGCGACTACATGTGAAATTACCCCTACAGTACCTCTGTGTGTGTGTGTGTGTGTGTGTGTTGAGCCTAGGTATGAGATATTTTGGTCTCTACTGTAATCCAAACACACCTGTAAATCAACAGATTTGATTTTGAACTAATGAATAGATTAATCTGCATCTACACAAGGGGCTGTGATTTAATACCTAAACGGCAGTAGAGGCGGCGCAACTATGACGACACGTGAATAATCCCGGCCACTCTAAAGCGGTACTAAACTGCAGTGGAAACGCAAAACGAGGCGAACTGAGCCATGCGGTGCCGTAACGAGCCGTGCCGAGCCGAGTCGTACCACGCAGTGGGAAAGCGCCATAAGAGAGTCCCCCAACTTTCCATAATTCCAAATTCATATATTGATTTTAGGTCAAATTCCTTTATCAACAGACAAGTATAAATATGTTTCACTAGTGTTTGGATACAAGCAAAGTAAAAAGATTTTCCAGTACACCCGGGCAATGGTCAGACTGCCTTCTTGACATCTGAAACAATGGCTCTCCAAAAACTCCTTTAATGCCTTAAACATTTGGAAATGGCTTGGAGCGAGGTCATTTCTTTAATGTGCAAGTGGTGATCGTGAATGATTGTGTGTACAGTTTCTACAGACAGATGCATCTTTTCCACAAGTCAGCAACAAGTTATTTACTGATTGTCAAGTTTCATTGTTATGTTCCTTTGCTGAATGTTCACAGGAACAACTGCAAAACATATACATCATCCTTCTTTAAAACCTATTTATTAATCAAATGATTATGATTAGTAAATACGTTTGTTGGACTGGATCCTAGTTTCTGCAATCTAGAATCTGACTGATGTGATCCCATACTTTGTGTCATGAGTTGCCCTTCAATTCAGCTCAGTAAGCATTCCAGGGCAAAGGGTTAGCATATTTATATGACTTCACTCTGCACTGTGTGTGGCCACTTGGTTTTGCAGCAGGGCAGTGGCGCCTGTTTGCCACAGTTTTTGCTCACTGGTCAGGCTTGGGTGACCTTGTGAGAGGTGGTGGCACCTGAGAGTCTCCAGCTGTCACTGCTGGCTCCCATGATCCCCCGGCTGTCCAGGTCAGGACGTTATCTAAATGAGCCGGATGTAAAAACAGCACTCAGATGTGCAAGCTTGTTCAAGCAAAAAAAAAAAAAATGTAATTTTTGTGATGAAATTTTTTCTTCTTTTAATAGGAACTTTTTTAGGTCTTTATATTCAAGCTATCGTTGCTGTTTGGGCACGATAGAAATCCTTCCTTAGGAATACATTCAAAAGAGTGAAACAAAGATTTATACAATTTACTTTTGATCTCTTTTGCACAAGAAAACACTTTGCAAACTCTCAGACAAAACACATCTTTTCAAGTTTCTCAAGTTCAAAAACTCAATAACTTCAACACAACTTGAAAGGTCTGGCCCCATGGTGCTCTGAAAGGAACCTGAAACAAAATCTCCTATTGCTTGGAAGCTTGACTCACAGTGTGGCTTGGTTTCAAACACCTTCTTTCTGATTGAGTGGAAGAAAAACAGCAAAACAAGAAAAAAAGAAGAAAAAAAAAAACAATAAACTATTTCCGAAACAAGACGTCTTCCTTGAACTCATGGTGCCAGGGTAACATTGAACTCAAATGATTATAGCCAAAGGGATTACATGAGAACCTCTGGCTGTGGATAATGATACAAGAACACATTTCGAAATCTCTGGATTCAATTTTCCCACTGTGATTATTTAAAAAAAAAATGAATTTGAATGTTGCTCTTAGGTTAAATTGTATGCAGAAGGGTAATTCCTGGGTTTTTGTAGGCTGCATCTAATAAGCATAGGCAATTGTGGATTTCATCAACAGCTTATTCCCAGCCTGGGCCACCGAGGCAGGTGGTGGAGATTAATCAGATGGCTAATCAGTGCTGTTGCAGGCCGAGCAGCAGGGGAGATGCCTGCAGTGCCACCAAAATGGCGGTGTTTATTAATTCTGTCGAGAGATCAGCCTCCAAACAATTGCCTTTATGCAAATGATCTAATATAAATCATAGTAAAAAGCCTGGCTTACATATCTTACTACAGGAAAACCTGTCAGAAAGGGTTTAATGCAAACATTGTAGACCTCAAAACAATATATAAGTAATGTACCTATCAAATACAAAGTTTTATTGCAACAAGAAAACTTTTTTTTTTCTTTTTTTCTGTATTTATTTAAGCCTAATATAAACCTGGCATTTAACGAGCAGTGATAATAGAGCAAAGTTGCACGGGATGTTTAACTACATGCATCACTCCATATCACATGTATTCTAACTATCGTTAATGACGCTAACTGTTGGTCACCAGCATGGGAGAAAGTATGTCCGAAGTACTGAGGAAAGAGCAGCTGCCTGCCAAAACATACATCTAAAATCCAGCTCGCAAACACTTTCAGCAAGAAAACACATTACATAACATTATATTATCCTAAAAAACATTTTCTATCTTTAGTAACTGCTTTTAAAATGTGCTAAATCGCTACTAAACTGTCAATGTTGTTTTATCAAGGTTGCTCTTGTTTGCACATTTGCATGTGCACTTTATGTTGTTTTTTTGCAGAGTTCTTAGATAGTTTTGTTAATTTATGGTGTTAATTTGTTGTTTTAGCTACTTAACCAATTAAGGGGTCTTAGCTAGTTAGCTTTGTTAATTTATGCTGTTAATCTTTTGTAGTATGTAGCACCTTGGCCCTGGTAGAAAGTTTCAGCTCATTATGTATTGAACTGTATATGATTAAAATGACAACAAAAGCCTACTTTATTTGACTTAACTTGTTCACCACAAACGCAAGCTACAAAGCTAACCAGCTCCTAACACAAAGTTGAGTCCCCATTTCCTCTCTAGTCTTTGAACAAGAACACTACTTGATGTGTAGAACAAGTACAAAGAATTGAACACCCTACATGGCACACTACCTTGCCCGTTTGTGGAATTTAAATTAGGCATTCAAAATCTTGGCTCATATTCTAAAGCAAAATAAGTGGAAATACAAAGTAAGTTTCTCAGGACTGTTCATCACCTCCATGATTTATTCTTCTCACCTTTTGCCTACATACAGTAGTACCAGTAAGAATTTAAACCTACTTTTACCTCTGCAATTACACTATTGGTCACCACCTTTGTCAGTCTCAGTTAGTCAGTTCCATGAGTCACAAAAGAATATATGTTGGCAAATCCTAATTTGTTAATAATAAATTGTGTTTGTGGAACTGTTTCATAAAAGCAATATCACACTGTGCTAATATAATTATAACAGCATTCCCTCTTTTGTGATATTTCTTCATTCTAAGCTGTGCCAAAGCAGCATACACAAAAAGCTGAAGTGCTTCATGGCCTTGAGTACATACTAAGATTTTTTTAATTTTTTGATTTATATATTTCTGTAAGATTTTTTTTGTATGTCAACTGGTAAAAACAATATATGTTGAACAAAAAAAATATATGTTGACCCAATATTTTTCCAATGTACTTAAACCCTTAGAATTGGCATTGGTGGCTCAGTAGTAAGTTTCTTGCTTACCATGCGAAAGGCCTGCACGCCCAAACACCAGCCACTGGATGCAGTGCCGACCCAATTGGGAATAAAATGGGAGGGTTGTGTCAGGAAGGGTATCCACAGATGGAATGGTCCGCTGTGGCAACCCCTTGATGGGAGCAGCTGAAAGACCACCAACAACTTGAAACCTTGGAACATTTACTCTAGTAATGTATTTATCATAGAGATCTGATGTCATATGCACTGCCAGCACCTTTTATCTGATGAATATTGCATTCCTAAAATACCTATTTTAAATTGAACTATAAATGTATATTTAAAAAAATATTAGTTATTAAAACAATCTTTTCCTAAAAATTAGGTGTTCATATAACTTTGTACAAAGCATGGTCAGCAGGTTTTTATTTGTCACATGATAAATATGTTAATTAAGATTGGGGTTAAAGTTAATCATAATACTAAGTATGGCCGTTAAGTATTTTATTCGTCAGATGATGGATACAGAACAGTTACTTTAGACTTAATCTAGGTTTAATATTGTTGAATCCCTCCCCATTACATTTATTTAATTGTATTTATGATTTTTTTTTAACTCCCTTTATTTAAAAGCATGACCACTGGGGTTTTATCCATCAGATGATGAATAAGTTAATTAAGACCACCTTTTATTTCCCATGCATAATATACTCTAGGCCAGTTTTTACTCTAGGCCAAATAAATCTTTTGTGATTAACACTATTACAGCTACCTTATATTTTCTTTTTATATATTTATTTATTTAGCTATAATTTCTGATGTTTCTTAAAGAATTCCGAAGCAAGCATCAAGCACCCAAACTAGTTCTTTGCTGAAACATTTATCATGGATATGTACAGTATCTCCCACTGTGAACTAACTTGACTCAGAAGAACGGCCCGAAAGAGCCATACTGATCAGAGCAATGAGGCTTAGCTCTGTACTAAAAGCTGTGCTGGTTCCAGGATGCTCAGGGGGTTTCAGAAAGTATGTTTGCTAAATTAATCCCTGACAGTTTTTGATGCTTGTTTGATTCCTCTCACTGATTCACATCAGTATTTCAGTTCTTGTACTGTATTGTTTTATATCTAACATTTCCTCTAAGACATGTGTAGATAGCCCCATTGTTTTAAACGTCTGCTCACAGGGCAACATAACACACTCCAAGGGAAGCACTATCGATCCTTTTCCATATACATGAGCTCAAAGCTGCCCATGATTGCTTAGTGCATCCACAGAAGGAAGAGAGAGTAATGCTATTTTACCCAGCCAAACACAGACTCTCTAGCCACTTTTAAATCATGACTTTAGATGTAGCTATTCAAAAGTGCTTATCCCATATGCTTTTAGGCTGTACTCTAATATATGTTTTTATTTGTTAATAATGCTGTAATGACTGTTTTATCTTGCACTATTTTTATTTATTTATTTATCATTGGCTGTTATCTGCTGCTTGATTGTACTTTGTATGGTGACCTTGAGTGACTGAAAAGGCCTTTACAAATAAAATGTATTCTAAACTATATCAGTTTTGTGGTCCGTACCAACCTAATTTTGTTTCATGTCGGCGACAGGCAGTGTAATTAACAATTCTTACATGGAGTAATACATATACAGTAGTTAAACATTCCAGTGCTTTTATAATTACTATTTTAAAATATGTGAGTCAAAAATTATCTGCACTCTGGTTGTAAAATTCATTTTAATTAACCTACTTAAAGTACAAATAAGTTACTTTCCAACAAAATTCCCTTGCTTTTCAATACATTTTGTCTATCTGTCCACAAGCTTTTGTATGGAATCGCCACTAGAGGGTACTGTTTAGTTTGTTGTAGTTTTTGTTTGCAGACTCAGTTTCCCAGAAGGCACTTCGGTCAGGTGATGCGGGTGCTCACCTGACCGAGGTAGCTCATTAGATCATCTATAAAAAGCTGTTTAGTCTGGGAAACTGAGTATTGTTGGTAATTATGTGGGCATTTTGTTCTGTATTTTGTTTTGTTTTGTTTTTTGGTTTGTTTTATGTTGTATTTTAGTTGGTTTTGGTATGGAACCATTGAGCATGTCCCAAAGCTCAAGGTTGTGCTTATATGTAGGTCCTTTGTGTTTCTGTGTGTGGAGCTGATTCGGTTTCGTGAAGTCTTGTGTTTGTCTTAAGGTTTGTCTTAAGGTCTCTAGTGTTGGTGTAGTCCCTTGCATGTTTAGTTTCCTCTATGTTTAGGACATTGTATGTTTTGGCTATTGGTAAGTTAGCTAGTTGCATGCTTAGCTATTTGGTACGTGTAGCTAAGGGTATGTTAGGCTAAAGGCATGTTTAGCTAATTGCAATGTCTTTGGCCCTAGTCCAGTCTCACCGCGGCCTTGTATGGACCGCCATCGTGCTGGTGTCTCGCCATAGCACCTGTTTTACAACATGCCTTGTGTGATAGTTTAAGTTTGTTTATTTTTTGGTTTTGTCTCTTCATTGTGCTTGGTTTGTTTCATTAAAGACTCTTTTGTTGAAAACTGCCCCCTGTGCCTATGCCTGCCCCTCTCTGCCCACGGCAACACCATTAGCCATAACACCTGAATCATGACAGCTTTCATATTTCCTCATTAAAAAATGTCCTTATTGGCTGCTTTCAGGGAACTAAACAGGTGAAAGTCCACCAGAGCAAGGTCAGGACTATAGGGAGAATGCTTAAAGGCATCCGAACAAAGTTTTTGCAGAGTGTTAGCATTGTGGACAGCAGTGTATGAACATTTGTCATGGGTGTGGAATAGTGTCGGGCTCCTTCTTGATAGCTAACACTTGTGCGACCTTCCTTAAATCTCTCTATTCATACAAAATTCTTTGTTACACTTTCTCCACACTGGGTACTGAATCTTTGATGAATAATGACACCAGGTTCACCCTTAGACCACAAAAAAACGAATCATTGCATGATGCTCTTCTTGTAAGAAAATGACAAGTGAGGTATCCATTTTCCATCCAGTTACAAATAATTTCCTGCACAGCTGTGACTGGGTAGACAGTAGCCTTGAACTGAAAGCACTAATCAGACAATGCGGCCAACATATGTTTTAATATAGCAGAACTAGCTTACCATTAAATAATCAAAATACTTATTTAAAGATAACTATAATGTTTAATGTGTCTTTTTTTATGACACTTCTCAAGGATCCCTTTTCCTGCTGTGCCAAAGGATATTTTTCCTTGCCACTATCAAGTTAAATATTTTGCCATTTCTGTAACAATGCTGTGTGAAGTTGTTACATGAAGCTGATATGATCTGTACAACTAAAATTGAAATCAAAAGCCTGGTCGGGTATGAATGAAAGTCACTACTAGCTGGTTTGATTTCAATAAATTAAGTTAAATTCACAATTATAGACAGTATTGTATTCCTTCAAATTTGTTGCAATTATAAATTCACAGGATGTACCTGAGTGTACTTGATCTTGAGAAACTGTCAGAGCCATAATGGAGGGATGTTGGTCCTGGTGGCGGTGTTCATTTGCTGCTTTTTTTTTATTTTAACTCCGATTACCAATTTAGATACAGTTTGTCAACAAGCATTATCATGTAACTTTTTTACAAATTGATGCACGTAGGAAAATAAAATCATTCTATCGACTACACAACTTTTATGATTTACTGAGATAAGAAACCAATGTGTATTTCTTAACCACCAAGAAAAAAAAAAGCTTATGATTTGGGATAAGACCAGCTTTAGCCAATCGACTTAAACTATCTATGACAAAATCAGTGCTTTAGCTTGATAAATTCCATCAACCATGAAGGTCTGTGTTCCCATCATAGCATTACCCAGCATGACTTTTCAGTGGCCCTCCAGCTGATTGACCATGTCTCTCTGAGGGGTTTATTTAAAAGAAGGTTAGGTGGTTTGTGCTTTTGCTCTGAAGCGTGTAATGAGAGCTGGAAAACTTCAGTGGTTCAATACTCTCGAGACTCCTGGGTCCTATTCTTTCCACCCTGATTTTTAGGAGCCTTTTCAGTAGAGGACAATGTATCTCCTATTGTTGGATATTGATGTGGTTCTCGCAGGTGTCTTCACATATCTCTTCACTTCCCCTATATAAAGTCCCTGCTAGTGCATGTGTGCTTGACATCCAGCTTAACATAAAATGTCTTCATACAGTATGCCATGTCACATATTCCTGCCCATGTTTTATGCTAATGCCAATTTAGGCATTCATGCAGGTCTATTGAATACACCGATTAGCCATAACATTAAAAACACTAACATTAAAACGTTATATGTTAAACGTTCAAAATATTTTGGGTTCTCTCTGGTCCCTGGGTGCAGCTCCACAGGACATTTGGGGGTGTGAATTTAAGACTGGCAACTGGAAATGGTCAGTGGATCCTGTGGGTGCTGTGGAGTGCAGGATGGGGCCTCTGTGGATTTTACTTTCTTGTCTGACACATCTCATGGGTGCTTCATCAGATTGGAAACTGGAGAATTTGGAGGCTGGTCAGTAGCTTTGGGCTCTTTTCCTGCTGGGCCTGTGCCTCGTGGGCATGATGCACTTTGTGTTCTGGTGCCCATGATTACCAGTTTACTCATTTATAATTTATATTCAGTTTACGTGGTGGTGCTGTTAATATTATGGGTGATTGGTGTCGCTGTGACACTGAATGGTGTGTAAAATGTCTGAATTTCTAAATATTATGATATTTTGACTTCGTGTCTTATTATTTTGATTAATTATATAACTTTGATGTTTTTTCACCTTAACGCCTTAGTGATTTCAATTTGGTTACACTATATTGTATAGTATTGTAAAGTAAAAAAAAAAATAAAAAATAAAAGAATAATAGCAAGTTAAAACAAGTGGCAATATAAAAAAATATGATGCAGTTAAATGCTTTGATATAAAAGAATGTTTCAAGCATAAGATGTTAAATGGCTACACACATTAGTACAAAATTAACATTTTGTTTGTATTAAAAGATCAGATTTTAAGAATTGCAGATGGAACGTCATAATGAACATTTTCCTATGCTTAAAATGTCTTTTACTTTTACATACCGCATATACTTTTTTAAGTAAATCTCGGTGGGATTCAACCGTTCAATTTAACAGTGGATTGAGAAGGAAACAAATGCAAAGATTAACACTGATTTTCAGTTCCTTTAACTCTCAACTACTGTTCTACTGTCATGAAAAGAAAGTGTGAACTTTGATAGCATTCCTGTTCTAAGGAAAGGGGCAATCATTTGACCAGAACAGGGCTGTTTTAGATGGAGAGCCTAATTAACTCTGAGGGATTGACCGGCACTGCCCCAGGTTTTCCATGTCACTGCCTGTTGTCCATTCTTCCAGAAACAATCGATTAATTCCATGGGTGGAGGAACACAAGACTTGAACTATGGACATAATTAAATTACACTAGGGTGTCCGCTCTTGAGTTTCAGGAAATTGCCTTCTTTTGCGTAGTTTAGGGATGGACCTTTGCTTCCCAAAGGCATTCTGTTGAATGAGAGAGTTTTATTATGGGCTGTGGTGTAAGGGAAGAGATTGTACAGGGAAATTTTAGAAGTTTGACAGTAAACTTTAGCTTATTGTTACAAAAAAGCAAACTAACTTTATAACTATACAGTACGATATAACACAGACATATTTAATTATATCTGGTCTCCAAAACTGTAAGTTTGGATAAATATAAAGCATCAGTGAAGCTTTTAAAAAGACCTGTGTGCAGGACTGTGTTTTTTTATCTTCCCATTCTGCTCCTATTCTGTGACCACACTCAAAGACATACGTGTGTACTGTCTGCTCTTTTGTACCTGCCCACTATATTTTTGAAATAAACTTTGGTCCAATACGACAGAAATAAAATCTTAAACTGAAAAGAACGTGGGAACGTAAAAGCAGGACTATGCCACTGGCAGTGATTCGTTTCTTTTTTGCACAGGGCTATCTGGGGGATCTTTGACCCAGTGAGTTTCTAAAACATGAAACAATGGAAAGCAAGTGATTCAGCTGTGACCTTTCTGGAGAAAAAAAGTGCTTACATTTCACTCAAAGTTTCTGCCTTCCTCAAGGTAAAAATGCGTTTCAAATTCTTTGTGTCCCACAGGTTTAGGACTGTAAGAATATATGTGCTTAAATTTCAGTTTTGGAACAAGGCTTTGAGTAGAAAAATCAAGAATGTGAATGGCAGTTTTGAGCTAGTCGCAGCAACATAGGTCTTGTTTCGCAGCAAAGAACTGGACACAAATCTTATTAATGCCGGCAACTACAGTATAGGCTATGGCAAACAAGGAAAAAGTGTTAGTGTAGATAGTGTATCTAGGACATACAGAATCATTTCTGTTGTAAGATAGAATGCACAAAAAGGAGGTTTGTGGTCTGGATAATGGCTGTAGCAAGCAATTATTTTAAAATAAACAAGTGGGCATTGCAGACACTGCAAATAAGAAATTTGAACTTGTTGAACTTGGAATGGTGGACTTGTTGAACTGAAGACTGAGATAAAGCAGAAAAATGTATCTCCATTCTGCCTAAATATTTTGGCCTTAGATTCAGGTTGTCTTTTGTCAACCTGGCAAATATTGCTCAGCCCTAGCAAGGTCCAAGTCCTGATACACATGTTCACTTTCTAAGGATGATCCTGATCTTCAGTAGACGCTTACCCCTTATCTTATATATTTTTATACACCTAAAATGGGATGCCATAACTATTGCATGTTCTGGTGGGTTGGAAACCAGAGAACCCAAAAGAAGCCCTTAAAAACACAGCGAAAACATGAGAAACTCAAAAATGATGCAAATTGCATTGGTAAATTGCATAAATAGTACTTTGCTAACAATGGCTGCAAATTATTCTTAGAAACTGCATCCATAAATATGCTAATATTTGTTGCATGTTGCAAGCTTCTTTTTTTCATTGCACAAGTATGAGTTTTGGTTTCAAATTAAATAACAAAACAATATTGCTATAAAACACTTCTTTCTGTTGGTAAGCATACACAGCATAAAAAAATGCAGATACACAGCATCTGATGGTTTTCTATTGGCCAAATAAGATTTGCTTTGCTCTCAGGGGGTCTAACAATAGGTTGTGCACTATTGAAGCAGCAGTACTCAGCCTTACAGGAAGATTGAGGACGAGAGAGAGAGAGATGCATGTGTCTTTGTAAGAACACATTGCTCCATGGCTTTTTCCTATTCTATCTGCAATGAATGGGCAAGTCTAATCTAAAAGAACCCCTGACACACTGGGCCAACTCAAGCTTGTAATAACTCTGAACTGAAGGAGAGACTTCAGTAATACAGTGGTGAAAGCTGTGCTGGCCCCAGCACATTGTGTACTCTAGGCAAGGTTTACCTTTTCAGTACGCCATTTCTGCACCATTATCCTTCAAACTTCCACAACCCTTTTATTCCACAGCCATTTTTTTTCCATACCCACTCACCTTGCCTGGTAATAAGACTTAAAACTAAAAGAGGAATACTGTACTTTTTGTTTAAAAAAAAAAAATTAGTTAACTTACAGTATTATCTTTAACAGATGTTCATACAGTAGTTCTAGATAAGTTTTGTATTTATAAGTTGTTGTTTTTTTTTACTTAAAACAATACATTTTGTACCACACTACGATTCCAGGATGTACCGGGCTACTTTGGTACAACACTACATGTACTAGGGGACACGTACCAGGAACAAAAATATGTTTATGTATCATATTGAAAATATTTAGATAGTATAGTAGAGACTCTTTTTCTTCCCAGTGCTTGATATCACCATGGTATCTTTCCAAGTGCCATTTTACCTGTTATGATACCATACAATGATTACTACATAATACTTTCGTTGAATACTGTGTTACACGTTGACTATCAATGTTCAGCAAATATCTAATATGGTACTGTGTGTAATATATCATACCAAAAATATGTACTAACATATTTAATATAGTACAGTATGTACATACCATACCATATTAAATACCTGCTGGTAGACACTGTGGTACCCAGAAAGTGCCATGGTAGTCACAAAAGGTATTGTAGCACACCATACTGCTAACTACTGCCTACTGTCGTACTTAGAGGTGGGTAGAGTAGCCAAACATTTTACTCACATAAGAGTATCTGTACTTCAAAATAATATTACTATAATAAAAAAAAGTATTCTAATAATATTAGTAGAAGTAAAAAGTAGTCATCCAAAATATTACTCAAGTAAGAGTAAAAAAGTAGTTGGTGAAAAGACTATTCAAGTACTGAGTAGCTGTTTGAAATAAATAAAATAAAATAAAATTAATAAATAAAAATAAATATCTTTACAAAATAGCGAACTGAGAAACAAGAAACACAAATTTCCTAATCTTACTTTTTTCACAACATAAAGTATTTGAAACAGATACCTACTGTTGGTAACTGTCACAGCGTGCGTCTGTGATGGGCATGTGCCCAAATCTAATACTTCTCCGCAACAAGGACAGCTGTGGGCTCCCTACAGAGTTCCCGCGGCTCTTCAGCTCTCGCACGGAACCGGATTTCGTGATCCTGCCGCCAAGGAGGAACAGGCCGCAAAGGAGTTACACTTCACGGCCCCTGTTCCCAAATGGGGAAAGCCGCCGGACGTCAGAGAGGACTCCCATCTGAGGCCGCGTCCAGTTTAGCATTGGAGACAGATGTCTCTGCCATTTTTATGCTTTCATTCCCTGTCTACCATGGCTGAAGATTTTTTTCCTGCTATGCCGCCAACTTTTGTGTGGTCATGTGAATACATATAGTTGTTGGGGCATGAGTCATGTGATTTTTAATTTGTAATTTAATTATACAAAAGCACATTTATAAGTGTATTAAATGTACTTTTACGTGCTAAAGTAGGACACTTCAAATGTACAAAATATACTCTACACTAAACTATGGCTGTATGTGTTTAAATGTATATACCAGACATATATCATTCATTCTCATAATTTCTCTTCAAGATCATATATTGATGATGGGAGAGTTGGACTTCTGTGTAAAGCCTTTTCCAGCACGTCACAAAGATTATTGCAGAATGAGGTTAAGGTCTGGTCTCTGTGGTGGCCAATTTCCATGTGTGTAAATGATACTCCCTGAACTACTCTTTCATATTTGAGACAAATGTATCCTGGCATTGTCACCTTGTAAAATGCCCATGCCATTAGGAAAGAAAAACCTGGTCATTCAGTATGTTTAGCTGACCTAATTGTTTGGACATATTTACATTTAGGCATTTGGAAAATGCTCTTATCTAGCGACATTTTTCATCTCATTATACTGTACATCTGAGCAGTTGAGTATTAAGGGCGTTGCTTAAGGGCCCAACTTGGTGGTCGTGGAGTTTGAATGTGGGACTTTCTGAGTCGTTGTCCAATGACTTAACCACTGAGCTAACCCTGACCATATATGACCATAATGTTGTTGAACCTAGACCTGACCAACAGAAGCGACTTCAGATCATAAGTTAGCTAATTAGCTTTGTAGCTTGCATTAGCCATGAACAGAATTACATGGATGGTTCAGAGGCAATTTAGAATGATTTAGAATCATAGTGTGACTGATTTTATTAATTGTTAGAGGTTAGAAGGTTAAAGGTGTGCTTTTTTCACAGAGTTCCCACAATCCTTCATCAAGCTAAAACCTGTTTTTTCTAACATTTAATAAAAGAACTACTAAACAAAATGGAAAACACAGACCAGATAATAAAAGTACACCCACTGGAACCAACCCGAAGTAAGTAATTTGTTCTCTATAATGTATTGTATCTAAGTAGATAAAATGTTGAGCTAATTGGAGTTATATGGATGGAAAATATGGGAGATTCAACTTATTTGCTTTATATGTTTTATTTTTTCTTCTTATAAAACATCTATTGTACTGAGGAAATGGTGCCATTTAGTTATATCCTTATATCATATACAATAATTTTCTAAATTCCAACTATTCTAAATTGTTTTTCATTGGTGTCACAGTGTCAGTGCTATTTAGACATATTACATGCAGTAGAACTCATGCAGTTTGAGAAGCAGCCCTGAATTCTACTGTGCATCGAATGGGGGGTTTATCTGAACTCTTTGTATGACTTTAGTGTAACCCCAGTTACAAAACGATCTTCCTCAAATAGCTTAGCACAGAATTTCTGTAACATGAAGATAAGATTCCAAAATTACATGTAACATCCAGTTGCTACAAATTAAAGCTGAGTTTTTTGTGGATCAAAGGTCTTAAAACCTCAGGGCTTGTATGCAATAGAATTCTTCCTAATGTCATTGGAAAGCACCCGTTTAAATCCATGCAATCTCAAACTACATGTGAGCTCAGGATTTTATTATTTAAACACAGAACTCCATGGCAAAAAATGATAAGTACACTTTGAAAGAAACAGGATTAGTGTGTGTTAATTTTAGGAAGCTCAAACTTAAATCTACTCTAAACTGTGTCAATTCCCAGTGTTGGAGTAAAGACCTAATAAAGCCATAGCTGTATACAACAGATACTGTGACAGAATGAGAGATTTACAAGAGTGTCATGAAACATGGAAATCCAAAGTGACAGGAGGACACTCATGAGACAGACAACAACATGATTGACAAGAAAAATATGAAAAGCTGTGCTCATTTACTGACAGAGCAATTTCAGATGAGGGGAAAATTCTAACAAGGAGCTAGGTACATCTCAAGATTTACAACTATAGATGACCTGAAAAGTAAAGGCCCAAGCTTTTCCAGGGGTCTCTGGAGCACTATGAAAGCCACTTTTAAGTACTTAAAATCTTGATGCCCTGTAACACACGAGGCTGCCATCATTAAGCTTGTAAGGGAGCTGCCAAAGCCCTGTCAGAGAATCCTTACTTAAATTTATTACTCTCATAACTACAACCAATATTGGTTTCACTGTTGTTACTAAATAATTCATAGACGTTAATGAATGATAAGGGGGAAATTAATACTGATTTAAAAAGTGGATGTATCCCTTACAAATGGAATAGTCAAATATTCTAACAAACATTTCTAGACTAAAAAAGTTATGAGGGTAGGATTAAATCATAAACACCAATTAAACATACCATTAAAAACATTATAACCACCTACTGGATGTTTCATACAAACACTCACACATTTACACATTACGGGCATTTTGGGAAGGCCACTTAGCCTAATCTGCATGTTTTTGGATTGTGGATGGAAACCAGAAGACCCAGATTGTTGTTGCAGACAGGAATTCCACCAAGCATGGGGAGAATATGCAAACTCCATGCACACAGACCCAAGGACCCTGGAGGTGCAAGGGACAGTGATAACCATTAGCTACTGTGTCGGCTATCATAAGCACAAAAAGACAAGTACCGTTAGGCCATGCTAGGAGGCAAAGGTTGATCTTAGTTTAAGATCAGCAGTTTTGGAACTCAGCATGTGACATGTGCCAACAACAATCGTATTATCATCAAAGAATCACAGGGATCATGTTTTTTTATTCTGATGGTTAAAGTATTATTGTAATAATAATAGTTGAAACTCCTTACCTGTATGTGCATTTACATATATATAATATATATCATCATATATAATCATATAATATTTACACTACCACCAAACATTACCTAGACAGCTGTGGTTCTTTGGAGTCACAGCCAGTGAGAGATTGACTTCAGTGATTTTGCACCTACAGTATACAGGGAATTTGGGCATATGGCAAGTTCACTGAGTTCTAAGTGTTTAAAGAGGTTGTGTAGGTCTCTCTAATTACGTTGGGACTGTGTATGGTATTAGCAACTGGTCCTAAATCAGATTATACAGTTGCTGTTTGTCAAATGTATTTACTAGAGCTGTCAGTTCTTTGACAAAAAGTTGGACGGAAATTGATCTTTAGCTTATGGCCTTCCAAATTTATAAGTGCTTTGGGAAGACCGTCAAAATTGTGGCAAATGTCTTTATCAAACATATTATTTAGAATGTTCCCCTGTGTGCATGTTATCAATTTTTCATGTTTTGTGGATTTCTGTGTTGCAGAACTTTTATGCTGTTATTTGTGCTGCACTTCAGTACAATGTATGCAGTACACTTTACAGTCACCTCAATGTTCTTAATATTTTCACCTACAGTATTCCTTGCCACTTTAAGATTAGTTAATCTATTTAAAGCTTGTGAGTCACTCAAATCCTTATGCTTGCCCATTTTTTTCTGATTTCGACACAACTTCGAAAAAGACCATTTAACAAGCTATTGAAACAAGCTATTAAAATGTAGCTACCGTAAAATTGTAATGGCTAGACAACTGGATAAGAGCAACTCCAAAACTGCACCTCTTGTGGGATGTTCAGGCTGCAGTGTTCAGGACCTACAAACTTGATCCAAGGAAGAAAAAACAGTGAACTGGCAATGGGAAGTGAAGGCTGTCCCATGTAGTCCAATCAAATTAAAGAGCTACTACCAAATGTAAAATAGATATGAACATTTATTTATTTTATGTTTTAAATATGATATTAGTAAGACACAAATGGTACCCTTGTCATAGAAATAAACTGAGGTCGGTAAGCCAACTACAGGCGTACATACTATTTTTTTTATTTAGTTTGTTTTGTGTTACTCACTTAAGTCATGTATAACATATTCTGTCACCTTAAGCACTTTAGGAGACACATCAAATAGAAAGGAGGCAATCAGGCTGTGTCAAAATGGCACATGGTAATACACTGCTGCAAGACTCTCGAGTGATGCTGTGCCAAAGGTTTAAAGAGTCCCGGCATGGCATTTCTTCACCTGGTTAGCACTTCTTTTCTTTCTTTCTGGGTTTGCGATTTAGAGGTCACTTCATTTGTCTGGTGTTTGTTGGTCTTAGAGTTTTTTAGATAACCAGATGTATAAAAACTGACACTAATGTGCCAGAACTTTGCCCTCCCAAAGTTATGCTTATGTAAATTTTACTTTGTAAAATTACCTTGCAATTCTATTTATTAGAACATAAAATGTAAAGAAAAATTGGCATGCTAGACAACAGTTCTCTTTTGTTAGTATGTCAGCAAGTTTGCCACAGTATATGATATTGTAGTGTTTTTCACCGCTACGAAGGAACTTGGAGAGGCGAGTGAGCTTCCTTGCTGCCCAATGCAAATGGCTGGGAGTATTTTATTTAAGACGGCACCAAAGTCACACAAACCACACATTTACAGTCACTAAACACACATCAACAGGACACACTTCTAACACACACACACACAACCTGGCCGAAGCCACTAATCCAAACACCTTTCCCCAACAGGGTGAACACATACAACCCCTCCCGCAAAGCATGATGGTTCCTAATCGAGACCCCGCCCACGCCACAATATCATAATGTGATGCCACTCTGTGATTTAAATTACTGTGGAAAATAATGCTCCTCAATTGTAGATAAAATTGTCTATAACAGTATAAATAAAAAAAAAACAATACTACAGTATGTACCCATTTTTTAAAAACTGACAAGTTTTTAAAAAAACAGTGAATGACTCCATTTTACAGCAAAATGTTATAAATGCCCCTAAAATAAATAAACAAACAAATAAATAAATAACATTGCTACTTTCTGTTCTGTGATCAGTGGAGTGAAACAACCCGCTGAGCAAAAATACCAGCTGCTGTGAATGAATCAAATGCATTTGATGGACATTTGGAGAATTTCGAAGCCAAGAAAAAGCACATTTACAGTACAGTCTGTTAACTGCTATTGCAGTTTCCTCTGCAGTCTTGGAGGACTATGAAAGGGTGCTATGGTGGAGGAGGAGCCTGATTATTCATTGTAAACTGAACTTTATGTAAGGTTTTTAATGTTACCCATGTTTATCAACAAAATATTTGTAATTAAAAAGGTTTTGCATGAAACGTGAATCAACACTTTTTCCATCTTTAAGTGTCCTGCCAATATGACTTAAAAAACGCAAAGTATGATATTTTTTATATAGTGAAACGTTGGATTGCAAGCATTTTTTGAAAGAAAGAAAAGAAAGAAAGAAAAAGAAGAAAAAGGTTAAAAAAAGGCTATAATGTCAAATTTCCACAACATTCTCAAAAGGAGGCAAAAGCAAATGTCATTAGGGAGTTTCCTTGTTAAAGATTACAGTTTGCCAACAGAGGCTCTCTGTCATTGACTTCGTTAGTGTGTGTGTGTGTGTGTGTGTGTGTGTGTGTGTGTGTGTGTGTGTGTGTGTGGTGTGGTGTGGTGTGGTGTGGTGTGTGAGTAAGAAAGTCATAGTTAATAGACAAAGTGCAGGTTAATTAGTTTTATTTATACTTTATATTTTGTATTAATTATTTTTATATAAATATGTTTGGGTTTTTTGGAATTAATTATCAGAATTTACATTATTTCTTAAGGGGAAATTTGCTCTGATATACGAGTGCTTTGTATTACAATCACACTTCCAGAACAAATTATGCTCGCAATCCAAGGTTTAACCAACAAATTACTGTCAAATCATTAAATTACATGTTAACACATCCACAAACAGAATTCACCAAAGGAGAGGTGGGAGGTGTGTTTTTAAAAAATAATTTAACGGTGACACTGATAAACAACTTTGACATTCCAAATCATGTAATGAAGATTATGGAAAAAAAAAAAGTTACTGTAACAGCCCTGTAACGCACCTATAAAAAATTATTATTATTAATATTATTATGATGATTATTATTATTATGTTGACTAATTATAGGTTAAGTCACTTAAAGTATTTATTAAAAATGTAGTATATTTGCTAATTTTACATTCATGTTACTGACTGAACAAAATATTAGCAAGAAACCCTGTCACATATTGCTGTAACAGCAAAAAATAAGGCAATACATCACGTGTTTTATCTGATAAATGGCAGTAATAAAAAAGGGGGGGTTATAGCCTCTTTTACTTTCACCTGTTTGTTTGTTTTTGCCACCACACTTTAAATAGTTAATTTAGTTTTATGGTGCACACAACCCTTAATTCCAGGGTATCACAACCCGCAGTTTTTAGTGTTTATCACTGATTTTTTGTTCTATCAATACCTGAAGTACTTAATTCAGAATAGAACATGGTCTTGTTTTTTTATAATCTCCACTACTGGTCATAGTTTTCTATTTCATGCTGAACGCGATTAAAGCAAAAACCGAGAAAGAAAGCAGTGTGTAAAATTGAAGCTGTTTCATTTGCAATTCTCTGCCTTGCTGTGACTCGCCACATGCTGGAGACCTGGCTTGACAGATGGGGCCCTGGCTGCTCTGACCTTGCAGGGTGTTGATATTTCGTGCCAAGCCCTGTGCCTCCTTTATGTCCATGCACTCACATCCCACACCTTCTCCAATTTAAGAGCTGCATCTGTGGGTGGCATGCCAGATTTTGACATAATGGCAGCAGACAGATTTTTGGGAGGCTGAATCACGCTGGGTGGAAGAGATGTCCTGTAACTAACAATAACATTATAATGGTAGGAGACTGTCCCACATTCTCTCCAAGGATTTTCTTGAGAAAGGTGCAATTATTTAAATAAGCTACAGTTATTGTGTTAACTGCATGTAGTGTACATATGTACAGTATCTGTGGGGTGGTACCTGCCAAAAAAAAGATTAGCTACAGAGGATTTAACTCTGTTGGTTGCAAGGTGGGGCCTCCAAGGACTTTCATATTTCCAGCAGAACATTATGTCACACTATCTCTGTTTACTTACTTTCTTTTCAAATAAAAAATGCACCTGTCCTTCCACATAATGTAAAAGAATTTGATTTATCAGCCACATGGTAAGGTGGACAGGCATCATCATGTGCACATTGACTGGTCTGTGGCTATGCAGCCCCATACACAACCGGCTGCTATGCATTGTGTGTTCTTTCTATCATAGCCAGTGATGGCTACTCTGGCACTTTTTTAGCAATTTGTGCCAGAGTAGCTCTTCTGTGAGATTTAGAATAGAATTAATAGCCTTTTCTTCACACTAAAAATCAGTGAGCTATGGATCCCAGTGACCATGTTGCCGGTTCCCTGGTTGTCCTTCTTAAAGCAAGCGCTGAAATAACAACTAATAATTTAGATTATTGCTCTCAAGTCACTTGCATACTGGAACAAGTTTTATTGAATTTTTGCCGTGAATATGGCTCCCTCAGTTTTGTACTTAATGCTGAGACCAGTGTCTGCATGAGACCAGCTCATATATACTATATAATATTCGATAGATAGATAGATAGATAGATAGATAGATAGATAGATAGATAGATAGATAAATTATATACTAAGTAATGCTGTACAACTGTACCATTATAAAAATTTTAACTGCTGTATGGACCAGTGCTGTACGGGCCATTGATGTAAACTTGAAAAGAAACACACCTGTGAAAAAATGCTTTTTTGATAACACATACACACCAGCCAGCCATAACATTAACACTACAAAAGATTAACACATTAGCATTAACTACCAATTATATACCAGTAAACAGGTAACAGGTTCATGAGTACTCAAGGCTCACCCATGCCCATCAGGACCAAAGGCTACCGGTCCAGTCCGATCCCACAGAAAAGCCATTCAAGCCCTACTTACTAAAAAAAAGTCAATTCTGGCCCAAGAACATAATCCGATTGAGCACCCATGTGGTGTGCCAGACAAACATGTCTGATATATATATATATACTGTATATACACTTACCTAAAGGATTATTAGGAACACCTCTTCAATTTCTCATTAATGCAATTATCTAATCAACCAATCACATAGCAGTTGCTTTAATGCATTTAGGGGTGTGGTCCTGGTCAAGACAATCTCCTAAACTCCAAACTGAATGTCAGAATGGGAAAGAAAGGTGATTTAAGCTATTTTGAGCGTGGCATGGTTGTTGGTGCCAGACGGGCCGGTCTGAGTATTTCACAATCTGCTCAGTTACTGGGATTTTCACGCACAACCATTTCTAGGGTTTACAAAGAAGGGTGTGAAAAGGGAAAAACATCCAGTATGCGGCAGTCCTGTGGGCGAAAATGCATGGTTGATGCTAGAGGTCAGAGGAGAATGGGCCGACTGATTCAAGCTGATAGAAGAGCAACTTTGACTGAAATAACCACTCGTTACAACTGAGGTATGCAGCAAAGCATTTGTGAAGCCACAACATGCACAACCTTGAGGCAGATGGGCTACAACAGCAGAGACCCCACCGGGTACCACTCATCTCCACTACAAATAGGAAAAAGAGGCTAAAATTTGCACGAGCTCACCAAAATAGGACAGTTGAAGACTGGAAAAATGTTGCCTGGTCTGATGAGTCTCGATTTCTGTTGAGACATTCAAATGGTAGAGTCAGAATTTGGCGTAAACAGAATAAGAACATGGATCCATCATGCCTCGTTACCACTGTGCAGGCTGGTGGTGGTGGTGTAATGATGTAAGGGATGTTTTCTTGGCACACTTTAGGCCCCTTAGTGCCAATTGGGCATCGTTTAAATGCCACGGGCTACCTGAGCATTGTTTCTGACCATGTCCATCCCTTTATCACCACCATGTACCCATCCTCTACAGGCTACTTCCAGCAGGATACTGCACCATGTCACAAAGCTCGAATCATTTCAAATTTCTTGAACATGACAATGAGTTCACTGTACTAAAATGGCCCCCACAGTCACCAGATCTCAACCCAATAGAGCATCTTTGGGATGTGGTGGAACGGGAGCTTCGTGCCCTGGATGTGCATCCCACAAATCTCCATCAAGTGCAAGATGCTATCCTATCAATATGGGCCAACATTTCTAAAGAATGCTTTCAGCACCTTGTTGAATCAATGCCACGTAGAATTAAGGCAGTTCTAAAGGCGAAACGGGGGTCAAACACCGTATTAGTATGGTGTTCCTAATAATCATACTAAATCCTAAATTGTGTTATATACGATATACTGTATATATAATGTGTATACCTATATATGGATTTAGGATCTGCTCTTACAGCCATCGGTACTTACACCCAGGAATTTGAGAAATGTGGCATTGTGCAATGAAACACACCACCTGATGTCTGAACGCAGCATTGAGGAATGAAGAATGAGTGGGCGAGCACTGGCACACACACACACACACACACACACACACACACACACACACAGGAAAGCAGAAATATGTTCTGTTACCAAGCAACCCAGCAAATTAGACATTGAGCATGCTGCTGAAGGTCCAACGTGAAAACACAGCAGCCGTCCTGCTGATGTGCTGTCTAATGACAAGGGCTCTGTGTACTAATGGCTATACAACAATATTGAATCAAATGTTTGGGCCAGGAGAAAGCCAATCCCAGATTGCCCAGAGTAAGATAAGGGCATTTTTCATCCCATAGGACACATGAAGGAACCCTAATCAGGAGTCAAGATGAGGCCATGTCAGATTCTCCCAGCATAACAGAGATAGATAGCCCCTGTAGGCTAACACTTTGTATCATGGAGCATAGCACAGGGCTTCGGATAATATAAGATGTCAAGTGCTAATGAAACTCCTTATGTATCCAAAACATTTTGCATCCTAATACAGAGGCTGAATATGTTTTATTTCTAAGACATGTAAAACATGACTTGTTTTCAGTCGCACTGTAATAAAAAATAAGTCGTTGTTATAAATTGCATTCATATGAGAGTTGTGGGGAGACTTTTACACAACACATCTGGCAGCACTGCAACATCATCAGTATTGCACTTTAATTATTTACATGCTATTTTAAGGTCACACTAAGGCAAGAAAATGTGTTAAATGGAAAACAGCCCATTACCCACCACTCATATTTCATTGAAAGCAGCAGATATGTTTTAAGCAGGAAATGACATGTATCCCAGGAAGAAATCATTCAGACAAAACTTTTAAAATGAGAGCCATCCATCAATATTATAAATGACCAACTAATGTGTTAGCACTAAATATATCAGAAATAACATATCAAAAATGGTATTTATATTTTTTTAATTATTTATAAAAATTAATATAATTTTTGTTGTTTAAAAGATGTGTATTTAATATTTATGATCGTGATGTTTCAGTCTGGAATAGTCCAAACTAAATGTATATTTTAGGGTTTTTTTCTCACTCCTTATAATCCTTCTCTTCTTTACAGGTTTGCTCAGAACTCATTATACCCATTCCTTACTTATGAAAGCTTTCTAACTAACTCTCCTGCACACAGAAGTATTTCCAGTCATAGGCATAAGCTCCAGCTGTGATTTATAAGTGCAATTATGTCTAACTACAACTTTTGGATAGCATCCATTTAGCATCACAGAGTGAGTTTATTTATTTATTTATTTATTTATTTATTTGTTTATTTATTATATTTCTTATATATGAAAAAAAGGAATGAGCTTTAGAGCAAAAAGAATACACCTGACGTGCCATGATTGCTTACTGTATTTACTGAAACAACTAAGGATTTAATATCATTGCCAATATACAGTAGATATTATTTTATCTAACTAGGTTTGATTCCCACCTCTATGTGCATGGAGTTTTCATGTTCTCCCTGTAAATATTGCTGGATTCTCCAAGTTCTCTGGTTTCCCCCCCACAGACCAAAAACATGCAGATTAGGGTAACTGACATTGCCAAATTGCCCACAGCGTGTGAATGAGTGTATGTGCGTGTGCCCTGCAATGGATTGGCACCCTGTTCAGGGTGTACCTTGCTTTATGCCCTAGGTTTTCTGGAATAGGCCTTAGGCCCCCCGTAAACCTGTATATAGGATTAAGCGGTATAGATGATGAGTGATCATAAAGGAGATCAGGATGCTTTAACACCTCAAAATAAAGTTTTTGCAAAATGTCAAGAGTGTTGGCAGAAGTGTGCAGATTTACATGTGCATTGTCATGCAAGATCACAACGCCCTTGAATAGCAGTCCTCTGTGTTTAATCCGAAGTTTAGGTTATAGCCTTTCAATCGGCATCTCACTGTAACAAGCACTGTTGATTGTTGTTCCAATACTGGCCCATTAGAATCCATTCCATTTACTTTCAGATGAATGTATCATATATCTCTTTAATGCACAAAATATGGATATCATATATTTTATTTCAGTAGGAAAACTTTGTATTACCATAAAGTTATTTTATATGTTTTATATATGTTTTTATAGTTATTTTATGTTTATATCTTCAAATAAACATTGTTTTCTTTTAAATATGAAAACAATGGAAAGTGTTTTTGCGCATTTTTGGAAGAAGTTTCCAGTGTCAGTACTTTGCAACAGCTGTCCTACTGTTTAAGTGTAGGCTGTCTTTCAATGGAAGTATGCATAAAAGATCATAGAATAGCAGCAGTTTACTCAAGTACTATATTTATTTTTTATATTTACTTCTAAATGTTTTTATTAATGCAATTTTTTTTTCTCTGAGTCAATGGTATGGGTAAAATTGTGCACATATCTTCAGCTTCTGGAGCTTGATTATGCACCTACTTAAGCATCATGACCATAAGGCATTAAAAACATCCATCCTAGAGTCTTTCAAATGAAAGTCAAAGTCAATAAAATCAATGATTACACCAAGGTCTTTTACTGCTACACATGATGAAACAGAAAGGCCATCCAGAGTTACCGCTTGATCAGAAGAAACCTTACTTCTAGCTGAATGCCGATGTGCTGTTTAATCAGAATTAAGTCAAAGGAAGTTAAAAAACATCCAATCTTGTTCTTCTTTTACACATTCCTCAACTTTATTAGGTTGTTGTCTGTCACCTGGCTTTGCTGAAATATATAAAGTAACTGGCTCTCGGCTTTACATACAGACAGACACTCTCAGCCTTACACAGAAACTCTGCTCTTTCGCGATTCTTTTTAAAGGTAAAGTGTGCAGGTTCATTTTTTTTGTTAGTTTTCTTTACTTTACAACAGTGATTTCGACTAGAGGTGTTCCTTGCTAATTTTTCCGATAAAACAGTCTCTCCGTTAATGTGTGTGTGTGCACAACCCTGATCAAAGCCCTATAGTAGGCCATTTACCACTTTAACCAGCACTGTCTCTGTGCTATAATGCACATATACTAAACCACTACTGACTTTAAAGGTCATAATAGATGTACTAAGTTTAATGAATGAAAAATATAAGAACTTCAGAAATAAATACTGTATATACAGCTTAAATACAGCTTATATATTCTCTGTATATACAGAGAAATTTCATTCATTCATCTAATTATTATCTAGACACATTTTTCTTACACATACACAATTTATTATTATTATTAATATTTTATTATTTTATTATTTTTTTTATTATTATTATTTTATTATTATTATTATTATTATTATTATTATTTGAATTTCTTTCATCTTTGTGAAGCTGCTTTGAGACAATGACCATTATTAAAAGCGCTATATAAATAAAATTGAATTGAATTGAATTGAATTGAATTATACCAATGCAGGGTTTTACAACAAATGAAAATTGAAGTATTTAAAGTAATTTTTATTTTAATTTCCGTATATAATAAAAATTTCCTTCAATGTAATGAAGGAAAAATATTGTAAGAGATTATAGGGATGTGGTGGATAGTTTATGGTTCCTGCCTGGGTCTGACCTTCTCACCTAATTAACTTACCAAGCAATCATCCCTGGCTAGGCAATGAGGGAAATATTGCCTTGTATACTGTGTCCAACCATGAACTGGCCCTCTATGGATCTCTATGGTTGGCGATTAGACATTTTTCAATGCTGAAAATAATTATTTTAACCAGATTGAGAGGAAGGGAAGCACGTACACAATTGTAAACTTATGGTTGGTAAGGTATAGTAGCATTATCCTAAATGACAGCTAATCTGGGCAGCCCTGGTTCATACAATGTACAATGACATTATATGTCATAAACATTTAGTCAAAATTAGAAGCTGTATGCAAGGCAGGTGGCCCAAGACAATTCCTCCTCACCCTAAATTAGTTGCATAAAATTTTAACTATAAATCTATTACTTTTAAGCAGTGTACAGTTGCTACATCGAAGATTGGTGTGGCAAAGTGTCGATATACTGACATGGATGATATTATGAAATATTGTGTGTAATCTGTGATGGTTTGCATTCACACTTGATATAGGCAGATGGTGTTGTTTGCCAACACTATATTGATTATGGTCTGTTCCTGTTAATGAATAAACATTCATTGGCTCTTACCATCAGGAGGTCATCAAACAGCTATGCAGGAAATTAAAAAACATGATGTCATTGGCTAGGTTCTGTACAGTCATACTGTACACAGTAACCTTAAAACTGAATTGCATGTACATGAATTGCATGTATCTTTTTTGTTCTCTCAAGAGCATTTGGCCAGGCAGCGTATGTCTCCTGGTTTCCTGCTTTGTCCCCTTCCTCCTCCCACTCATCTCCCCCTGCTTTTTCCTTTTACTACTGTACCTCCATGGTTGCAAATTTCTCACAACAGAGGTGAGTTTACCTGAGGCCCATGTAGGTGCTAAGGCTCAGACTAATTGGTGTTTAATTAGAGTATTTGTGTTTTCATGTGTTACCAATTGCAGGTATTGTTTGCATTATAAATAGAAGTGTTTTTTTTAATGACTGCAACAGATTTTACCCTTAAGGAAAGTGTCTGCTGTAAGCAAAAAACTTGGGAAAAATGCAAAGTAGGGATAATGTGTTTGAACCTTTCATGCCCTTGTTTAAGGGCAAGGTTTAAATTCATGAAGTTTTGGACAGCTTAAAGAAATTAATAAAAACGTAATATATAATCATATGAAATATAAGTCAGATTTTACACAGTTACAGATGTGTTTAGTGGTAATACATTTTCAAAAAGTGAAGATACGGTATATTAAATTAACTATAAAAGGTTTCCAGGTATCAAAATAATGACCATATTGAGTCATTAAAAAATTATGTAACAAAAATAATGATGAGGCACTCCAGGTGAGGTGTTTTTAAATCAATATATGCCCCCAGCTAATCTTTACTAGTTGATTACTGTTGTTATTATTATTATTATTATTATTATTATTATTATTTATTTATTTATTTATTTTTGCTTGTTTGTTTGCTTTGTTTTGTGGGATTTATTTGCACAAATGTACATCTAATTATGCAAATAAGGCTTTGTTTAATTGAACATGCATATATTTGCTTATCTGGTCTTTGAAAGATGTTCAAATTATTTAAAAAATGACTGTAAGGACACTCAAGAGAGATTTTTACAGAACAATTTGTTAAAAAATTATTTATTGTCTAATCCACGAATTTAACATAAATCCAATAATAATTTAACTTACAGAAATTTTCTCTGCAATAAAAGGAATTTACATAAGAAATGTAAATAAAATAAAATTTTACTTATGTAATTATGTCTAAGAAACAGTTGTTTTAAATCTTATATCGCTCCTCACTTAATCCAGAGCTAACTAGGTAGATGGCCTACTCTTTTGCAGGTGTGCAGGTGTAGGTTATTTTTCTACCCATCCCGAGGCATCTGGAGATTGTGCCAGTTTCAGTAAACAAAGGCCAACCCTGTGAGGTTCCCGAGGCATCCAGAGAAGGACCAGCTCTAGCTGGATTCTGCTTTATGATGGTTAGAGCTACACATCCTGCTCCTGTGCTTCCAGTGATCCAGACCCCATCTGCCCTCTGCACCTACTCACTCCCTGTGCTAAACTGGACTTCATGTTAATTTAAAGAACTTCTGTTATATTGAACTTTCACCTGCATAACACACATGATGTTATATAATTCCTATCTGTTATCACCCAAATGCGGAAGTCTGGTTCCTCTAAAGGTTTCTTTCTATTGCCATCTCAGGGAGTTTTTCCTTGCCACTGTCACCGTCACCTTTGGCTTGCTCATCAGAGACATTTCATTCATAATTCATTTATTCATACCATTCTTATCTATATACATTTTCTCACACATACATGCAAAAAAAAATTTTTCTTTCACTTTTGTGAAGCTGCTTTGAGACAATGACCATTCTTAAAAGCGATATAAATAAAATTGCTTGTATGCTTGTATATTATTATTCCCCCATAAGAAATAATGAAAACTCAGATGATTTGTTCCCCAACTCAAAAAAACTCTAAATAAATAAATTAAAATAATAATAATAATAATAATAATAATAATAATAAATACAAAATGTAAAGTAAAAGGATGTGTAGGATATCTGTGTAGGATGACCTTTACACGTGTGCATTCGTGCACAAACACATACACACATACACGCATACGTGCACAAACACACACAGGCGCACAAACAAACGGAAACACTGCTCTGTCTGGAAACTTCTTTAACAACCTTTCCAATGACACACACACACTGAATGTGTATCACACTGAACAGAATCACTGCTCTCACTGGAAGACTCTGAAAACTGGATCTTTAACAAGAAACCTCTCTAATGACACTTGCTTTTGCTTTACATGCATGCACACACATGTGGTCACAATGTTATAGTCAACAGTACACATGCTTGGATGTTGACTATACGTGTGACCAACAATATATAAACAGTTGCTTAGTGGCTGGCACTGTTGCCTTGTACCTCCTGGTTTGGGGTTCAGGTCCGGGGTTGTGTGCATGGAGCATGGAGTTCGCATGTTCTCCCCATGCTTAGTGGGTTTCCGCTGGGTAATCAAGTCCAAAGACATACAGGTTAGGGTAAGTGACATTTCCTAAGTGCCTGTAGTGTATATAATAATCAAGCTGGCAGAAACGAAGGATATATCTTCAGGAGAGTAGGGAGTATCCCCAGGTCCAGCCCCATTGCTGCCAGTTTGCCACTTTTGGATCCTATAGAAAGAGAGAGAGAGTGTGTCACTCTCAAGAGAACACATAGCATTAGCATTAGTGTTTCATGTTAATGACACCCATCATTATAATAAACTGAAAGAATTCAAGTAACTTTGTGGAGCAATGTTTACAACTGAATTATTGATATTTGTAGTAATCGTTCACTCTTTGTCCATTTCAGTTTTACTGATTTTATGGCATTTGCGTGGTGTTTAATAAATGTTATTTTAAGCAAAATCTCTTGCACGTACTGTACCTCACAGTGAGTCATACATCAAAATGTCATGAAACAAATCAAAACTTAAAAATGGCTTGCAGGAGTCGATCAGTCAAGACAATCCACATTTAAAATTGTTGCCGTCTATAAACTATTCCTTGTGCCTCTTCTTGCCACACTATTGCTTTTTCCTTTTTTATTTGCTGATAGCAATTAGAAGTTTCCTTAAGAGTAAAACATTCAGCATGGGGTTGCAGATGGGGAAGTCAGATATTAACAGGCAGGTATTATCTTTGAGATAGATGCATAGAAGTCCAGGGATATTGCCACGGGGGTAAACAAGGAGAAGATGAGAAGACAGAATATAAATAATCCTCAGTGGCCTTTATGAGACATGACCCCATGGGCTTAAATCTGGAGGCTTTTTTTGACCACATGATCGAAGGGAAAAAAATCTACTGAAATAAACCTACTGGATTGACTTGGCCTTTCCTTGTCTCAAATACAAATCATTAGAGCTATTAGAGCTTTACTTCCAAACATAAAGCTTTGTGATCGATAATTCACTCATATTTCAATAAAATAGTGTTAAATATTAAACTTAAAGCTGCTTGTCAAAATGTAGAAAAGACACTGCCGCTCTGCAACCAAAATGATTAATGTAAGATTGAGTCAAAGTTAAAATGAAACAGAGTGATTCAGTGGATGTGATTATTCATCAGGTCAGGTGTGTGAACTTTGTTAGTCATAAACACACTCACTGATTTCACAGATGGGCCTGGTAACTTTAGTGCCTACATTCACAGAAGGGAAAATGTGTCTCATGTATAGAGAACGTCTGGCGAGAGATGAGATGGAACTTTCATACACATTTCGAGAACATTTACAATGGAAATGCAAAATGCCACAGCATTAAATTTATTTTTTTTCCCAGCATTTTACTGACACTCTTCTGAACAAGTTACCATGGTGCTATTTAGTACACAACAAAGCCAAACCCAATCTTAATGTGCCTCCATAAAGGAACTGGGACAATTTACTCTAAAGTGGAAGATTTAGCTCCAAGATGGGGTTGGATGATTCTAGAATAGTGCCATAGTGGGTTTTCACAAGGCGATTCCAAATTCCCTGTTGTGAGTGAGTATGTACTGTAAGTGTGTGATTGTGAACTCTGCATTGTTCCTCCCGTGACCCTATAAAGAATAAATGAGAATTATTCTAGGATTTGTATGGAATCATTATTGTGACCAACAAAGGACATATGAACTAGATTTTGGAATTAGTTGGAATAGTTTTCCCAGCTTCCTGAAGCACTTTTAGCCTCTGATTTTCAGTCCAGCCCCTGGACCTGATCACTTTTAGAGGAATGTTTTTTGTTTGCAAAGCCAGCATTGGATCATTAACACATTAAAAAAATTCTAACTTGAGGCATGAACCAGTGAGAAACAGGTGCAGATGATGACAGATGATCAGGCCGGTGATTAGTATACTGGTGATGCTGAATGCTGAGTGGTTGGAACAGACGAGAGAGGAAATGAGGTTGCTGTTGTGGTTGTTACATAAACAACTAATTTTTATATTGTGTCTTTAGGCACTTTCCAGCCTGTCACAAAAATATTTTTTTCCTATTTCTTTAATTAGGCCTATATCTACTGAATATCATTTAAATTAAAGGTGTTTCTAGCACTAGCTCCTACAAGCAGTGGCGGCCGGCCCATAGGGGGCGCTGGGGCACCGCCCTCCCTGATAAGAGGGGCTAAAAATGTAAAATATATTTTTTACAAATTAAGTTTTTAAATTCGGTTTACCCACCAGTATGTGCCTACATGCGATATGAATAACATATACAACATTTCCCACCTAGTGACATTCATTCACCAGTGAATTTCCACAGACAGACTTGTATCGTTTCTGTCATGGGGCGCTGAGAAAAAGCGCCCCTGAGTGCAGCCAAATAGCCAGTCATGTAGCTGTTGCTAGGGTAAATTAATAAATATGCGGCCAATCAGGTTCTCAGAATTTTATGGTCTTGGGGCGCTGGAAATTCTGCCCCAAGCCGCAGAAAATACCGCGAGATTTAAGTTTTTTTTTTCTTTTGAGGCGCGGCCAATCAGAGAGAGGCGCGGTGAATCAGAGTAATGATGGCGAACTTAACGAGCGAAGAGCAGTTTCCACCAAATTCGGTGAGATCCTTATTAATATACCCGTTTTAGACTGTTGTGTTAAATTGCATTTTTAAAACTGTTTGCCTTTGTGTGAACCACTTTGAGATGCAACTTTAATTGAAAGGTGATCCAGCTGATCATACCCTTTGATGTTGATTATTGTATTTGATACTCTTAAGCATGCATGGCGTATTATACAATGGAAATTTGTTCATTTACTTTATCTGTGAAACTGGTGATTTTGATGAGGAGATTAAATCATTATTGTTAATTGTAATCATCGTCTGATTTTAATTCTTATATTGGACTAAGCAAAGAAATATTTTGTCACATCAGCCCCACCAGGAAAAATTTTCACCAGCCGCCACTGCCTACAAGATACTACATTCCTAATTCCTCCCAAATGTCTGCATTTTGGAGAAAATTGATCAAAGAAAAAAAGTTAAATGCAAAAAATATATATAAGTTTCAGATAAACTATTTCAAACTATTTTTAAATGAATTGCACACAGTAATAATGGAATAGTAATGAAAGCAATGAATTGTACAAGACAAAGACATGCTACTGGAGCTCGCAACTGCGCTGTGGTACAAGGTAATATATACATTTTTACAGTACAAATACTGGGTTCTGATTTCAGTGGGTGTCTTTTATTAAACTTTAACTTCAGCACATTTTAGGCAAATTGAAAACCCACTTCTACACTGATACATTTTCATGGATAAAGTTTTTACTCACTCACTCACCATCTATACTGCTTCATCCTGCATAAAGGGTCACAGGGGGCCTAAAGCCTATCACAAGAGGTGGGTAAACCCTGGATAGGGGCTGCCAATCCATTGTAGGGCACACACATACACACACTTACTCACACACTACTGATCTGCATGTCTTTAAACTTTGGGAGGAAACTGGAGTACCTGGAGGAAATCCATCAAGCACAGGGAGAAAATGGAAACTCAATACACACAGACCCAAGGCAGGAATCGAACCCAACCCCTGAAGGTTCAAGGCTATAGTGCTAACCACTAGCCACCGTGTCGCCTGACACAGTTGTTACTTAATGTTAAAATACAGTCTATTAAATATATCACAAGTCTGATTAATTTTGAACATATTCTCTCCAACTAAAAAGTAATTAAAACATAAAATCTGCTTAAAATGTTCACCTAAAAGAGCCAAATTTAACTGCAGTAAATACCTTTCCTATTAAAGACTACTCCAAGTGGAAATCTGGGGTCAGAAATTTGTCAGAATTTATTACTAATACAATTATTTTTGGTTTATTTCGTATTAATTATTCACATTTGTTAACCTTCAATAATTAACATCAGGTTAGTTTGTGTTAGCTTGCATTTTGACATTATCGAACACCACAGTTTGGAAGAACTGAACAACCTTACCATTGCTACACAAGCTCATTTTCTAAAAACTAGCTCACAATTGAAAGAAATCGAGAGACAACTTCAGTTTAGAAAACTCCCATGAGTGACTTACTGCATTTGGGTTGCAGAGCTGTCATCGAAGGTAAGTGAATAAAGATGGAAAAATAGCATTTCCCAGATAATGAGTTATGGCCCAGTGGCTGCCTACACATACAGTACAGTAATACTCTTATTTGGCCCACATTCTGTCATGAAATGACAGCAGTAAGCTCATCTGGATCTGCCAAAACATAGCTACAACTGAATACTGATTAGACCTTCTCTTAGGATGTAGATCAAAACACACAGGCAGGCTAGCTTCAGTCCAAAATCAGAAAAGGTGCAAAAACATTAGATTTCACTTGTGGCAATGTGTGTCAGTATTTAACCAAAAATGGGCCATCACTGGCTCACAAAATATTTGGCTTTTCTATTATCCTAATGTAGATAAACCTCACCAAAATCTCTTTTTCCTGTGTAAAGTTCAAAATATCAATGACTATCAGTGGAATACACAATGAATAGAACTCCAGTCCATTGCACTCTACTATGTACAGAGTTAAACACCCAGGTGCAATTTAAAGCCATCAATCTACAGACCAACACATCCTTGGGAGCCAGGATGATACTGGAGAACTTGGGGAACCCTAGATTGTTTTAGCCTACTAGTATATCATAATTAAAATACAGTGGTACTGTACCTCGGCATATACAAATACCCCAAACATACAAACTGACCAATTTTTGCCTTAAGAACTGAAATTTTGCAAAAATATATATATATTTTGCATTTTATGTGAGATTTAGTGAATACATAGCATCAGGAGTCCCAAAGTGAGCTTTAATGTCTATTTTTTTTCATATTTTACTACATTTACATGACTTTTCTAAATGTTTTGATTGTTTTTATATGCAAAAGTAAAATTATAGTGAGAGACATTGGTAATATTGGTAATTGGGAATTGTTTTTTTGGGTGGCTGGAACTGATCACTGGAACTGTTTGCCTTAACAGATTAAACCAGTATGCTGAGGTACCACTGTACATGTATCCCCTGGTTCAGAAGCAAATTATTAAGTTGTGATCTAGCAATTTAAATCAATTATGATACAGTAGGTGCATATAGTGGAGCTAAATTTTTTTATTAATAGTTGAATTTGTGCATCAGCCAATCAAAAGTTTCCATAAGAACACAAGCCAACCAACTCTTGACCAATTATAGGGGGATAGCATGCATCCTCCAAAACAAATGAGGAAGAAAACTAAATCTTTAAAAAATGCTGCTCATGATCAGTCCAACAGCATCACATCGGGCTCAGAAAGAAATACTATCTGCATTTTCCCTCATACATGAGCTCAAAGATGCCCATAATGACTTAGTGTCACTCTAATCGACAAGAAAGAGGCAGTAAGAACATCCCTCCCACACTGAGATTGGGGAAAGTTTGAAACTAAGGGCTGCAGAATTGTCACGATTTGAACTCATAGCAGGTGAACAAATACTCTTAAAAAAAAGAAGAAGAAGAAAACTTGAGAGCCTGAGGTGTGTTTATTTTCAGTTTTACAAAATAAGTTTGGAGTTTTTTTCCTGGTTGACAATTGCCTGCCTTAAAGCTTTGATTTTGCATTGTGTTTTATATACTTTATGTATATATAAGTGTGTGTGTGTGTGTGTGTGTGTGTGTGTGTGTGTGTGTGTGTGTTTGGAAACATTATTAAAAATGTCCATGTTAAAGAAATGACAAGAGTATAGAGAGAAAAAAATCTTCATTTTTGAACACCTTGCTCTGGCAAAGGCACCCTTTTTGAAAGCCTTTTTAGGTCTACCATGACTTCCTGTTCTGTCTTCCAAGCTCTGTCTCTTTTCCTCTGAAGCTTAAATGGTCCTTCGGTTCAGGCTTTGTGTGATGAAAAGAAGAAAACGAGTGTGACAGGCTAATGGGGCCTCAAGGTTCATCGGGGAGTGCAGGTGTGTTTCTTGACAACCAGACATTAAATAATAGAAGATTTCAATGTGCGTGCCAGGATGTATGAATAGTAAAGCTGTGATCGTCCTAGTATATAACTAGTGTCTCATTTGCTCTCAGTGAAGAAAAAGTACAGTTTCTAATCAGTGTGAACATTTAATATTCAAATAGTAATTAATCACTAGAGCGCACTTAAGCACCAGGTACAATCTGGGGTAAGGGTAATTTGTTTACGAACAGATGCATGGAAGTGGATGATGAACTGGTGGGGATTTTTTTTTTTTTTTTTTGTGTCATTGATCAACAAGCTTTTAAAACATTAGCAATGTTCCTGACTTTTCATGCATATTTGCACTACCACTGTCACTTTTAAATTTATATATATATATATATATATATATATACTTTTTTTTTCTATATTTCTATATTTTTATATTTTGTGATATTTTTATTATGCCCTTATTTGTACAGATTATTTTACTAGTTAAATTTATTTTTCTTTAGTATTTCTTTTTATTCATATTTATTCTTTACATATAAGTTTTGTTACTGCATATCGTACTGTGTATGACTGTGTATGTGACAAATAAAATTTGATTTGATTTGACCTGCACAATTAAGGATTTAAGGTTAAAAATAGCATTAAAGGTAAGTTATCCAAAAGAACGCACAGGAAATAAGATGTGGAAACCTGAATAAGCATGCATAGTGATAAATAAATTAATAGCAGTATTTACAGTCTTTTACCGAAATAATAAATTTTGCTTACTTAAAGAAAGAGTTTAGATACTTTTGGAGTTAACTGTAATTAATTGATGACCATTGCAGAGAGATAACAGATTTAAATATTGATTGTGCCAGACCTGTTAATGGTTGGGA
Source organism: Clarias gariepinus (assembly GCF_024256425.1). Lineage (NCBI taxonomy): Eukaryota > Metazoa > Chordata > Actinopteri > Siluriformes > Clariidae > Clarias > Clarias gariepinus. Next base: position 9,455,390 of record NC_071122.1, on the reverse strand, counting down.
ATCCAAGAGGATATAAGTTGCCCTTGGTTGTGTGAAAGGGTCATGTGTGAGAAAAGAAATAATCCTTTTTCTATAGTAGTGGTTCAATCATGCGGACAGGGGCCCCATCACGTATTTCAGCTGTTAAACAAATATGAATCTTTCAAGTATCAAAGGTCTACAGTCAAAACTTCAACTCGTTAAGTTAGGTTAAAATAATAGTTTCCTCTCTTAAATCACCAAAGTTTAAAAAACATCACTATTCACCAGTTTAGGACCAATTTTACTTTGATTTGCAGATGCTGCGTAATTGTAGCTCTATCCAGTTAATATTGAAACTAGTGGTCAAATTTGAGAATTGCATGCTTTTCTCTTTGCCTTACACTTACCTTCTGTTAATTTCTAATAGAGAAGGAAGGCCGACCAGAACAGTTAACAATAATGTTGTCAGATTGGATTAATTAAAAACTACTAAATCTTGTTTCATAGTACATATTATAAATAAAAATTAAGTCTAATAAATTTACACAAAAACAGACAAGGTCCAAGTGCCAGTGTGTTTTTGTGATATACAGATTTATTTCATTCTTTGTAAGATGTATTGCAAGGCATTGAAGAGCGAAAGGAGGATTATGGTGAATAATGCCCATTAATCAAAAATACTTGAAATATTTTCCTTTTTTCCTTTTGTTTGAAAGATTTAAATGGGCAAACTTAAAGCAAAAACCTAAAAAGAGCTGTTAAAACTAAAAGCTGCTTAACTGTACTGTATGCTGTTCAATGCCTTTTATAAGGTTACTTTAAATATTCAATAGATAGTCAAACATGAGAGCTTCTTGAGTTAATTTTATTCAAGGCTGTCATTATTAATATTGACCTTCTATCCCAAAATCTATCTTCATAAGCTGTTGCAGTCTTGCTATGACCATGCATATAAGTTCTAATCTTTGGCTGTTTAAATTAATTTAAACTTTACATGAGATCTGGCTCCAATCATTGCCCTCTACAAATGGACTGTCCTAAGATGTCCACATGCCCCTGGCTTCAAATGACATTATACTAGAAAACTATCACCTTGATTATAATTTTGCACTTTGGTCACCAACACTATGCTTATTTCTTTGCTATTAAAGGTAAAAAAAAAAAAAAAAGGTGAACTCGAAGTGAAACATGTCCAAGGACAAGCATTTGTACTCTAAAAGTCACACAGGACTCATAGAGAAACCAAAATCCACCTCAGCTTAAAAAAAGGAGTAAAGCATAGTATCTCTGATGACAAAGTTGACATTCCCATCAGATCAAGCACTCCGTCCTACATAATCCTTCTGTCAGTAAGCTTATGCTTTCACAGAATTCCGCAAGCAATCTCCAAAGGTTAAGAAGTACTTCTCAATTTCGATGTGTTAATATTGTGGCGCATCAAAACCCTTCTAGGCATCAAATCAAAGTCTTTTCAAGGCCACTAAAGTTTGAAGCTTTAATTAATTTAACATGCTCTTGACTATGACTTTAATCTGTACCTGGTGTTGATGTTTTTTTTATGTTCTTCTTTCTCTAATCTAATAACACCAATGGTGAAGGCTTTATTTGAGATTACTGGCAGAGTATTTACGATTAATGAGTCAAGGGTAATGTGTTAGTTGTCATGCTGATAGAAAAAAAAATTGGGAATATAGTATGACCAAAGAAGTGAGACCGAAGGACAGAAAGGAAAAAGAAAAGCTTATATTCAATTTTATTTGTATATCGCCTTTAACAATGGTTATTGTCACAAAGCAACTTAACAATAAAAATATTAAAATGAATAAATAAATAAACACATAAATAAGAAATATGTAAAGTAAATTATTCATTTTAATTATCAATGTGTTCTATTGTGAAGCTGGAAGTGATGGCAGCAAGGGAAAAGTTCCCCTGAGATTTATATGAGAAATAAATATTGAACCAGACACAAAAGTGAACCCCTCCTCATTTGGGTAATAATGGATAGTATGGCCATAAATAAATTACTGCTACTGTATATCTGTGTGCTACAAGGGGAAAATTTCAGGTAAATAACAAGAAAGGTGGTAAAATTGGTGTAGGTTGACAGAAAAACAGAAAGAAAGACAAAAAGAGAAAGAGAGAAAAAACAGTTATTGGAGGTATACTTACAGCCTCATAATGGGTAAGGTAAATGTATATTTAGTGCAAAGTGCAATCAGGGACTCTGGCAGGACTAGATATGACAGCATACATAACTAAAATAGAGAGCCAGAAGAAAAAACAGACATACAGTAAGAGCTCCCTAAGAAGTAAAATAGTATGTCATTCAACCACCAACAAACCAGAGTAATCAATGAGAGTAGGGGAAGAGAGCATTTAAACATACCAGTTTATTATTAAACTCTACGTTTATGAGCCCCCTGAACTGCTGCTTTACCTAAAAACAAATATATTTGTAAAAAAGCTTAAAAAAAACGGCCTCAACTTAAACACCAAAATCGTATTTGAGTCCCAGGCATTGACTGAAAAGCTATTCTGTACCTTTAGGGCTTAGTAAAAAAAAAGCTTTGCCCCCTGGTTTAGTTTTCATTACACGAGGTACCAAAAAGCAGCCTGCAGCTTTTCATCAAAAAGCATTAATAAGGAAATAGAGGATCATAAAACTGCTCAGGTACTGTGGCATGAGACCATTCAGTTCTTTGTAGTTTACTTATGGTATTTCAAAATAAATGCTTAATTTTACTTGAAGCCAATGTGGTGCAGATATGATGCGCTTATAACTTCTAATTATTGTAAAAATAAAAAATAAAAAATAAGTCTGGATGCTCCTTTCTGGATTAAAATTAGCTTGTTTTTTTAATGAGCTTGTTTTTTTGAGCAAACAGCACATTAAATGCTCACCAGGGACAAAAATATTTTGGATCACTGCTACACCACAATAAGGATGCATATCGCTCCGTCCAAAGCAGCTGACCCAGACTTTCTGACCACTGCCTGGTTCATCTTCTTCAGAAAAACTTATAGGCAAAAACCTAAATCTGCTAAGCCTGTAGTAAGGACAGTAAAGAGATGAACCGGTAAAGCAGAGCAGGAATTACAGGCCTGTTTCGACTGCATTGGTTGGAGTGTTTTTAAAGCTGCTGCCACCAATCTGGACGAGCTCACAGATTCTGTAACATCCTACATCAGTTTCTGTGAGGACATTTGCATCCCTACCAGGATATTTTTAACATATAACAATGACAAACCATGGTTTACAGCCCAAAAACTCAGACAGCTTTGTCAGGCCAAAGAGGATGCCTATAGGAGTGGGGACAGATCTTGTACAACCAGGCCTGAAAACCATTACTAACTACAAGATGCCATCCCCCAACTCTGTAGGGAATCAACAACTGGTTGATGACCTGAATGAGTTCTATTGTAGATTTTAAACTCCCAGTCTTACACCACACTCCTGTCCTGACCCCTTTCTACACCACCATTATCACCTCTGACAACCCCCCTCTCTCCGCACCCTGCACTCTAGGTCTATGAAAAGGATGTTCTCCAGATCCTTCTGAAACAAAAGAGAAGGAAAGCTCCAGGCCCAGATCTTCACACAGATCTTCAACAGATCACTGAAACTATGTAAAGTCCCTTCGTGCTTAAAATGTTCCACAAAAAAAAAAAAAAAACTAAAATCACAGGACCTAATGACTACAGACCAGTCGCCCTAACATATGTGATCATAAAGTCATTTGAAAGACTGGTGTTGACCAATCTGAAGGACAACATTGGACCCCTACTGGACCCCCTGCAGTTTGCTTATAGAGTAAACAGGTCTGTGGATGATGCAGTCAACATGGGACTGCACTTCATCCTTCAACATCTGGACAAACCAGGGGCTTATGCAAGGGTCTTGTTTATAGACTTCTCATCAGCATTTAATATGATCATCCCAGCACTGCTTCAGACCAAACTAACCCAGCTCTCTGTTCCTAGCTCTATCAGTCACTGGATCACCAGCTTTCTGACAGACAGGCAGCAGCTAGTGAGACTGGGGAAATTCATGTCCAACAGCCACACCACCAATACTGGAGCCCCTCATGGATGCATTCTCTCCCCACTGCTCTTCTCCCTCTAAACCAACAACTGCACCTCTACAGATCCCACTGTCAACCTCCTGAAATTTGCAGATGACACTACAATCGTTGGCCTCATCCAGGACAGTGATACTGTAAGTCTGCATACAGAAGTCATGCTAAAAACAGAACATGCTAAAAACAGTGGAGATGATCGTGGACTTGAGGAGAAACCCACCTGTACTTCCCCCACTCACCATCATGAACAGCACTGTGACAGCAGTGGAGTAATTCCGGTTCCTGGGCACGACCATCTCTCAGGACCTGGAGTGGGACATTCACCTTGACTTCATTGTTAAAAAGGACAAGGTTGAACTTCACGAGGGAAATACAACCCCTGTATTTCCTTCGTCAGCTAGAGAAGTTCAACCTACCACAGGAGCTGCTCAGACATTCAGACTACAAAGGATGGTTCGGACTGCCTAAAGAATTATTGGCACTTCCCTGGCCACACCACAATAACTGTATATATCCAGAGTGAAGAAAAGGGCTCGGAATATTACTGTGGACCCCTCACGCCCAAGTCACCTTCTTTTTGAACTTTTGCCGTCGGGTTGACGCTACAAACCACCAAACACTAGGACAGTCAGACACAAGTACAGTTTTTTCCCTAGGCAATTTACTTCATGAACAGTTAAACATTCTTCTCACTGTCAACAAATATATGTGCAATATTGTGTGCAATATACTTTGCAATACCACAGATATTTATGTAACTTATTTAAAAGTATCTTACACCTTACTCCACTTTTTTTGTGTCATGCTGTTTTGTCTTGTCATTTGTCTGGAAGCTCTGTCACTAAAACAAATTCCTTGTACGTGCATGCGTACTTGGCAAAAAACTCTTTCTGATTCTGATTAATAATGTCACCTTACTTACCTGTATGAAAATGACATTAATAATGCACATGCACTAAATAAGTTAAAGGCAAAGTAGCATTAGCATATAAATTAATGTTATGCACCTTAGCATTTACTGTAGCTAAGTTAAAGCAAAGCTAGCCAGCCTGTGGTAACTGAGGTAAATAGACATATTCCAACCAACAGCCAGGCTCCATTCATTCCACCCATTTTTCTATTAATGGACCAACCAGGGTTTAAGCAAAGTCAGTTCCTGCCAGGGTGGTTAGGCCCAGAGCCCCTACAGTTACCTTCTAAACCGAGCTTCAGAAAAACCTGTGGGTGGCGTCAAGGAGGGTTTGTCAAGTTCTTATACAGTTCTATGGTTGCATTACCCGAGAAGCAGGTTAATTTTTTAAGTAAACTGTAAAACTGTAAAAAAAAAAAAAAAAAAAAAAAGGTGAAAGAGATGTAAAAGGTTCCTAGCAAGCAGCAGACTAAATATGCCACCTGTGGTGTGTGCAGCAGTTTTACTTACACACATGATGCATGAAGGAATGCTAAACCACATTTTCTTGTCATGTTGAAATATATTAATAACTCCCTTACTTCCTCCTTTTTATTTTTGGCCTTTCCAACTAAATTTTGAGTTACTTTTCGAATACAAAATTTTATGAAAAATAGTTTTTAATTTACCTACATTTTAAACATCATAGACAACACTGACTGTTTTATCAATATATAAAAGTTAATAAGTTAAATAAATTATATTAAGTGAAAATAATTATCGAATATTTAAGCCACTCCTTAAGAGGAGGATAAAAAATTAGGGGAAAAAAACTGAAAAGAAAAACAGTCTAGACAAATATTTTAATTTTTTTTTAAAAAGAAAGATGTAAAAGAAGAAAGATTTTTTAAAAAAGATGTCCCTGTGGTCATCAGCAAATCAAAACAAAAACACAATTCGACAGCAAAACAGGTAAAAATAAAAGGAAATGAAAACATTTTAATGAATGGGAAATATAGACTAGGGTCATGTATTTGTTTTTCATGTATATGTCTCTCGAAGCTAACAAACAAAAGCAGATTTAGTGGAGACATGTAGAGAAGAGGATAAGAAAGATAGAAAGTTGGAGTGTGTATAGAAGTGTATATAGAGCCTGTTGGTGAGGGAATGAGAGAATGAATTTAAGACAAAAAAAGAGAAAGAGTGGAAGGAGGAATAGAGACAAAAAAAGTAACTAAAAAGTGTGTGTGTGTGTGTGTGTGTGTGTGTGTGTGTGTGTAAGAGAGAGAGATAAATCAGAAAGGAGATCAGATAAGGAAGAAAGGAAAATAAGATAAGGGAGATATACAGATATACGGTCATCATCCAAAAAAAAAAAAAGCACCCCACTTTATTTTGCCGAACCACCTTTAACTGTGATTACAACATGCACTCACTGTGGCTATGTTTCAACAACCTTATGCAATACCACAACATTTATTTCTACCCAGAGTTGTGAACTCTGTGAAGTCTTCTCCATCATATCCCAAAAACTTTTAATGGGGTTAAAAAGTCAGGACTCTGTTGTGGCAAATTCCTATGTGAAAATGTTTCCTCATGCTTCTTCACCACTCTGAGAAGAAAAAAAAATCTGTTAATTCAGGTCATCAGCTGACTTCATTTTATTGCCATATAATGTTTTAGACATGGCCATCTGAAGCAATAATAATAATAGCGCCTAATGGGCATCACTTCATGCACTTCCCTTGTTACCTTGATGAACCCATTCCTCTGGAATAGGGTCAGTCTGCACTCATCAGATCACATGATCTTTTTTCATTGTTCCAAACTAAACAATCTTTATGCTTTCCAGCAAACTGAAGCCTTTTTTCTGATTAATGTCATTAACAAGTAGTTTTATTATAGCCATACAGCTGTTCTTCTGAAACACAGTAACATCTTTTCTACAACCGACATGGTTGTTAATAGCGCTAAAAGAATTCTTGACAACTGAAACATGTTCATCATTGCAGTAATTATCCAATCAAAGGCTCTTAATTTGCTATTTAAATCCAAATAGCGCCTTTTTTCCTGCAGTACACGTTAAGAGATAACAAGACAGACAGAGTAGAAACAGGGAAAGTGATGCTGATAGAGATCTTAAAAGGAAAGAAGCAGGAGACAAATGGGGGGTTCGACATAGAGGGGACAATGGAGAAAAAGGGATTTATAGAATGAGACAAGTGAGAAAAAGACATGCAGAGAAAAAAGCCGTATGAGAATAAAGGGGGAGAGAATGAAAGAGTTGACAAGAGAGTGAGAAACCAACAAAGAGTGAGAAAAAAAGGAGAGAAATGGTTGAAAAAGAGATAGAGAGAGCAAAAATAGAGAGGAACTTAAAAAGAGGAATTAAAGAGAAAGTGATGCTTGAGTGAGGCAGAGAGATGGAGGAAGAGTTGTAGAAGAAGGAAAGTGAACTTAACTCATGGATTTCTGTGTCTGTGTGTGTGTGTGTGTGTGTGTGTGGATGCAGTGCCGGTTCCAAACCGGATAAAATGGAAGAGGTGCATCAGGAAGGACATGCGGCATAAAACCTGTACCAAGTCGTGTGCTGCTCTGATGGTCCGCTGTCGCAACCCCTCGATGAAAGACCAGCGACAACTTTGGAATTTGTACACAATAAAATGTCTTTCATGCCAAACTTTTAAAAGGAACTAAAAAAAAAATTCAATTTACCAGTTCAATTAAAAATCTTAATTTAAAGAAAGTGACAAGGAGTCTTGTGGCAAAATGTTTTGACTCTTAAAATCCGGTTCTCATTTAAATAAATTCCATATTCATAACTGTGCAAAACCAAAAAATATGCAGCAAAAACATCAGACTGTCTGACAGAAAACCATAAAAACACAAGCACTAATGAGTCTGCTTAAAATCCGCATCAATAACATTTCTAGCTTCCAGCTCTTATTATCTAACAGCACCTCCCTCACATGGTCAAACGTCATGATTTGCACTCAGCTTGTAATCATCGGCCTCCACTGTGCGAGTTTAAGGCTATTTCTGCGCGTAGCGTGACTCCCTGGAGCTTCTGTCAGCCTTCTGCGCGCAAGTGTTTGCATTTCCCGACATGCTAAATGATCCATCTCAGGTTTGAAGGGGGCATCGGTGGGTCATTCCATTAGTGCACTAATGTAAGAACACACGTCATGTGATGCACTTGTGTGTATCTGTGTGTGTGTGTGTGCGTGTGCCAGTGTAAGGATTTAGCAGAGGAGTTTTAAACAAATTTCAAATATTTTACACCTATTATGAAGCCATAGAGAAGGTTTTTAAAGTAGTCTCTAGGATTAATAGGACAAGAATGAAAAAGGATCAGAAAAAGATAAAAATGAAAGATCATTTACCTTGAAAGAGAAGAGGTAAGTAGAGGAACAGGAGAGAGAGAGGAAGAGAGCACAGCAACCATTTCTCCTCCAACTAATGAGCTGTATGAAGGCAAAGGTAAGCATCTATTTATACAGGGACAAATCAGCAAGCCAGGTATTTGTATTCCACTTAAAATCAACAGGAGCAGCCAGGCTTTTATTCTACTGAGAGGAAAATTGTTCGATCTAGTGATTTCTCACCCTCTTGCAGCACTCCGGGGACTCCGGAGGGACAAAAAAAAAAAAAAAAAAGCTTGACGCTTCTAACAACAGTTCTAAAAGGGCAAAGCAGCCAAGACTAGCAGCAGTTCCTTTTAGAAAAGCAAGCAGCATCTCAAATTCTTCACACTCACACTAAGTCACATTAAGAGGAGTAAACATTTTCACTCAGACTTCATCTCGGTTTTGCAAAATGCTTTAGGCAAAAAAGTGTCTTGAAGCTCCACTTGCCTAGAGCAAAACGTATACTCTGTGTCCTTGCCATGTATTTCTTTTTTTTTTTAAACCCCAAAGTTTTACTTTATTTTAATCAGAATGACTTTGTTATAAGAGCATGACATAATCCTGAGCACGGTTCAATAGATTATCCAGGGTTTTTTCACAGAACATCTGCGTGGAACTCGGTCATGAAGGCAGACGTAACTAAATGTCATTGAGGATGGTAAAATTTTTTTTTTTTTATTATATCTGCTGTAAATCAGCTAAGCTTATCTGAAGGTCATCAATGATTTCTTTATTGATTGTACAGCGATGGATTGGCACCCTGTCCAGGGCGTACACCACCTCAGCCCTGAGTCCCCTGGGATAGGCTTCCAGCATAAAACCCCACACAATTTGTTTTAAACTCAATTTGTGAAATGTTATACATAATTAAAAACCAACACTCACTCACTCTTACTTATTTACCTACTATACCACTTTATCCAGTATACAGGGTCGCGGGGGACCTGGAGCCCATCCCAGGAGACTTAGGGCACAAGGCAGGGTACACCCTGGACAGGGTACCAATCCATCACAGGGCACACACATACACTTACTCACACACTGAGGGCATTTTGGGAAAGCCAATTAGCCAAATCTGCGGGTGTTCGGACTGTGGGAAAAAAAAACAGATTACCTGGAGGAAACCCACCAAGCACAGGGAGAACATGCAAACTCCATGCACGCAAAGATGGATATCAATTCTGGCCAGGAATCAAACCCGAAGTGAAAGTGCTAAGCACTAGGCCAGCATGCCACCAGCTAATATACTTTTATAAAAAATAATTACTATTAAATAAATATAAGTATTATATACAAAAAAATTGTCATACTGTGAGGAAAATAAAAGCTGATTACTTATTAACATGGATGACTAGGGAAAAAACAAGACGCTGAGGCTGAGACAAAAAACTTGATTGAGGTAGTACTTGATTGATTGATGTATTTATTAATACACTATATTATTCTAGCTAAATATGCTAATCGTTTTATCTTGCTCATTGTTTGTAATTTTTTTTTTATTTACACATACATTTAATATAAAACTATAGCATAATAAAGATAAATCAGACACAAAAATACATATGTTGCAAAGTATTGTTAGCTTTTTGAACATATAGAACCGTGTTTGTTTACTATGACTATTGACTTTAACTATTGATGCTTACTTTCCATGATTACCCTATGCCATTACCTGTCATTTAAATTGATAAATAATTATGTTCTACTGCTACTAGCGTTCCCACATTTTTACACTAACGAAAAAAAAACTGGCTTGAACTAGGCGATTTCCTGCCTGTGCCTGAATACCATGTGCCGTCTTTAGAGACTAACATGACCCGATATTTCCTTTTGATATGTTTTTTTTTTTAAACCCAATGGCTTTCATATAAGCAGATTTTATAATTCAGCAGCTGGTAAATTTTTTAAAGACAGACTGTTTTAAAGTCATTTCAAATAACTTCTCGCTGGCCAATTCTGCACATTCTGACCTACATACTGTACTGTATCTCAAAGCTGTTTCTAACCCTTTTTAGAAATTTCCTAAGAACTTCACACTGATATCAGATCGTCTCTTTGCAACATTTATTTGATACAGAGTGATAAAAGAACTGAATTCATATCCTTTAAGCAAGACCTAGGATTTTGTAAGTAAGTCCAAGAGATTTTTGATAATATCAAAGAAGCATTATTGATCTGTTCCTTTTTCTTTTTTATCCCACACAAGTTGATTTCTCACCCTTAAGTTAAGTGGATGTTCCATGGTTGGGCACAAGAAAGCCAATGCTAATGGGGCTATGACTTCTCTAACCATGAACTTTGACTATATATATCAATCATTTGTGATTTAAAACAAAAAGAATTCTTCAAAGCATTCATTCATCTTATCCTATGTACAGGGTTGCGGAGGCCAGGAGGCTTGAATACATGAGGTGGGGTACACTATGGACAGGGTGCCAATCCATTGCAGGGCACAAACACACTCACTACAGGCAATATGGCATGCCAATTAGCCTTATCTGCATGTCTTTGGACAGTGGGAGCAAACCGGAGTACCCAGAAGAAACCAACCAAGCATGCAGAGAACATGTACTGTAAACTCCTCGTACATAGACCAAAGAAGGAATCAAACCTTGAACCTAGAGATGCGAAGCCATGGTGCTAACCAGTATGCCACTGCTGCCTGTATAACAAGCATTCGCCCCAATATTTTCACTTGAACACAACTGTTAGACTTGGGGATTTGTACAATAATTCAAATACCTTACTTTGGACCTACAGTATTGTATATCAGATTTGCATGTGAATTGCGGGAAATCTCTTCCTTTTTATTCAAAATGACAGCCACTGTCTTATTGAGAACCTGATCATGTAATCCACGCCTTCCTCCACCCTCATCCTTTTTGGCAGACGTAATGAAACTTGTCTGGAGGCTACAATCAGTGCGCTGTCTCATGCCCTCTCAGTGGCAGGAGAAGACAGAAGAGCACCTGGGGTCTGTAGCCACTACAAATGTTACCCTGCCAAATTTTTCAGCAGTGAGTGATGTATTCAGTTGAGAGCTTGGACTAGCAGCTCCACCTGCTGACGTTTTCATCCTATCTGAGAGGCAGAATGGGCTTTTACTCATCATCGCTGGCAGATGGACGACGGTGTAATACTCGCATCTTTTTGCACCGGAGCATCAGCTGAACCATTAAGAGGCAGTATAGCACTGTATTAGCATACAGGCTTATGTGGATTTGTAGAGTTTCACCTTGAGCAGTGTCACTAAGCAATAACTCCACAGCTCGTTTCAGGTCTCTTGAGACAGACACGGGATTAAAACGGCACTGTTCCTTACGTTGTGTGGACAAGAGGCAAAGAATGTACAGCATTCATCAGCACTAATTGTTGATTGCCATTCCATTAAGATCACATTATTGTCTTCATTATTTACATTTTTACTCAATAAGCTCATTTGGGCCGAGAGGGTGCACAGGGAAATGGTTGTGCTTAATTAGATTTCTAGACTTATCTCTTTCCGGCCTCTGAACTATTAAAGGAAATAATAAGCATGTGAGGGGACTATTGGTGTCCGGGACAATAACGTAATAAGTTGAGGAGTGGGAACAATGCTACAATGACACTTTGTGCCTCTACAAGCTGTTCCTGTACTGCCTAGTGGTAAATAACCCCTATTCAGGAGATGCAGTTTTTTCTTGCTTGTAATCCTTACTTATTGTCTAATTAAACACAAAAGCCTCCCAACAAAGCAACAAGATTAATCAAGATGCCCAAAGGTTTTTTAAGTGTAGAAAGAGCCGCAATAGGCAGTCAGGAAACATTATCTAAATCCTGACTATGTCAAAACAGTCTAAGAGTGTTATCTTTGTGGGAGGGATGACATTACTCTCTTCCCTGTCAGTCAGAGTGACACTAGCCAATCATGTGGAAGAGCTAAATGTTCAGCTGCTCTTTGATGTAGAATGAGCAGCAGTTTATAAAACGCCGTGGCTAGCCACACGTGCCTTAAAAGCATGTGTTAGTCATCACCTCCCTGACTGGTAGCTATAAAGTTTTAGGTGGAAATTGAAAGAAATTTAAAAAATACATATATATTAGAGGTAATAACCCAAATATTTCTGAACGCAGAATGAAAATCTCTTTAAATGGGTTTTATACCTAGCTGAGAATAAGATATTACCACAGTTCTACAGTACATGATATCAGATTCAAAGATTTAGCTCCGCAGGAATTGGTTGTTACAATAAGTATCCGAAATTACATACTGGGCTAGACTCCTTTTTTCAGTTTTATGCACCGGTGCTGCCAGCATATCTGAAATTTCTAAACCATCATTTTGAGCAATAAAAAGTTTTTTTTTTTAAGTTTTTAATTAAATTTGAAAGCCCAAGCTGAGGTGGTTTAACTCAATAGTTATTAAGCAATAGTTTCTCCAGACAATGGAGACTAGCACAGTAGCGTAGCCCAGAATTAATTTTCTCATTAGTCCCACTTGATTAATTCTGTTTTGAGACATAGTAGCAGGTAAACAAGAATATGTAATTCACCTAACTAAGGATCTTCTGTATGTGATATTTTACATGGTCAAATGAGCAATTGATCCTTTAGGAACATCATTATAGGCCAGTCATTGTGTAAGGTTGCAGATGCACTTACTGTATAGTGGAAAGTAGAATTATGGGAAAATTCGCCAGGTCTTTTTTCAGTCAATAACAGATTTCTGTCAGTTTCTTCAGCTAATGTTGAACAGCTAAAGTTTTAACAGTTGCATTTTAGGTTGCTTTTCTGTTCACTACAGTTGTAAAGAGTAGCTATACACTAATCAGCCATGACATTAAAAACATTATTACAAGGGGAACTCAAACTCTACACTTTAACTCTACACAGAGCCTTCCTCAGCTCAGTTAAAGTGTAGAGTTTGAGTTCCTCTTGTGTCACCAGGGTTGATCTGGCCCCTTGGAGCATGGCTCTGCAGGGCCTCTGGGGGACTATTGTGGTGAACCAAGATGAATCCTTTGGGTGCGGTTTCTTGTGGGGTGGAGCCTCTGTGGGTTAGGCTTGTTTGTCTGGTGACTTTGTCTGAAAAATTTACTTTTTTTACTAGATTTATGCTGCATTGGCTTTTCTGTGATATTGTATTATCTAAGACTGCCTTCAAACAAGAGTATACTTTCTATCTTCTACTCCATTTCTGTCTTCTTCCTTCCTCAGCTCTGATACACAACTGATTTTTGCTCTGATCTATGAGCAAGTTCAAGCTAGAGATGAAATCCGTGGCACAACAGGCAAAAAGCTCTGGAAATACCCCCAGAAGGAGTTAGATTGGGAGCACAAAGGATGTTTCACTCTGGTGTCCTTGCTTTACTTAGTATTTAGACATGGAAGAAAAGTAAAAGGTAATTCTTTATGGTGTGAGTATAATGAGATAAAAACGATCAGATCCTGGTTGTGCCAAACAGGCCTGGCTGAGTATCCATGTAAGAAAAAAAAAATCAATTCCACGGAAAAAGGTATTCCTACAAAGAGACTTATCATTGCAGTTAGACTGGGATTACAAGACACTCGATGTTGCAGAGGATAAAATATGACTGTTTTTTACTATTGATCAAACACAGCATGCAAGTCAAATTGATTATGTCAAGCCAGAAACGAAAGATTCATCATATGATAAATATCCTGTACAAACAGAAAAAGTATTTGGATTTGGAGTCATTTTATTCCAACATTTTAAATCATACCATAATCATTCTTACTTTAAAAATCCTCTCATATCTTTTTTTTTTTTTTTAAGTAATAGATTAGGTTGTGATACTTAATTCTTAAAAACAGTTATCAACCTGGTATCACTGTAAAACAGTGATATGTAATCTTGTGAAAATGTCCTCTGATTGCTTTCAGTCGTCAAACGCTTTGCTTTTTTCAGGTGAAATTGACTGAAAGAGGACAAGTCCTTTTTAGCTTGAAGCTCAACTTCAGAGTGTGGTAAATGGAGTCTTTTCTGCTGATGTCAAGCTGTGTTTTTTATGGTCTAGTATCTGCTCCTACCATGCTCTTTAGGTCCATTTGGTGGTTGTGGAAAGCATTAGTTCAGACAGAGTGAGGACAGGAACTGAGATTGAGCTGCCTATGGAGAAGTATTTTCATTAGAACGAGGCGCCTTCAGAAGCCACTGATGGGTCAGGATGCAGTTTCTTATTGCTTTACATCTAGGTCTCAAAAACAAGATACCCTGAGCAGAATGTGCTCAAAACCGCTTCCGATGGCTGGACAGAGTTTGAAAGACACACATGTCACACTTCAGTTGAAGCAGTATGAATAATGCATGAAACTGCAGTTTCGCTCTACAGTAGTCATTTGTCAAAGTTATTGCGTTTCAGCTCACAATGACTTCACCCCACAATCAGGCAGCTAAACAAATATGAGGGGCTTTTTTTACCTCCCAGAAAGATGCAGAGTAGTAATCAGAAGTTGTTATTACATTTTTAGTCATTATAAAAAATAACATCATTTACACCAGCAAAGTTGAAGGTGACTGGAGGGGGAAAAGTCATACTTAATTGGATTTTAGAATTTTTCTCACCTTCTAGCAAATGTCACAATGACACACTCAGCAAATATAGTTCCAGTTACTTACTGACTGTATACATCACTTTTTACATATTACTGGGGTAATCGAAAAAACAATACTTATTGAACAGATTAATACAAATATAGAAGTTAATACATGACAGTTATTGCAATCACGAGGTTTGTAAATAAGCTTTAAAGTACAGCTTACCTTGTATTCGTGGGCAGGACTGCAAATTTTTAGCTGAATTCCATCTATAGCTACACAAAAATGTGTACAGTATAATAAGAGAAAATGTATTCATTCATTTATCTTCTATACTGTTTATCGTGTCTACAGGGTTGCAGGGTCTGGCACTCAGGATTAGTTCCAGGATAGGGCATGATGCAGGGTACACCCTCAACATGGTGCCAATGCATCACAGGACACACAATATTGTCAATTTTAGGAATGGCATAAGACATGTCTTTGGACTGTGGGAAGAAAACTGGAATGCCTAGAGGAAACTTGTCAAGCATGGGGAGTGATAGGTCCGGTCCAACACCATGCACACAAACCAGAGGCGGGAATTGAACCCTCAACCCTGGAGGTGCTGAGGCCACAGTGCTGAGGATCAAAATATTAGCCTAAAATAACTAGACATAGGAAAAAGTAAACATATTTTTGCTTTTTCTCTCTTTCTGTTTATACTGATGTGTATTTCGAGCATACAGTTTATAAAGCATGTTAGTTTATTTAAGTAATACTAATGTGAGATAATTAACTGTTTGGTTATATTGTTGATTTTATACTGAGCTCCAAAATAAGACTTTCCACCATATTTCTGTACAAAAGAACTATACTAAATGACATATAAATAAAGTAAAAAAAATGTTTTATTGGTAGATAATTTTGTCAATAGATTAAGAAATGTATGCTTAAAATTGTTTAAAATAGGCTTATATATTGTGTTTTGGTTTATTGCTTGTTTATGATTTCTAATAAGGAAGAGGATCAGTTCTTACTTCTTAGAAGTAAGATATTTTCACACACTAGGATGCCATTTTTGGAGCGCATCAAGTGCCACACTACACTTACTGGTAAACATGGTGTAAGAAATCAAACCTATGACTATGCATTACATATGAATAAAGATATAACTATTAAAATTGTAAGATCTATATCCATAAACTAACTACTACTGGTTAAGGATCAGGAGGCAACCAGTGTCACTTAATGTAGTTATATTTGGATCGATGGAATTTTATATGATTGGATATTTTTGGTTGGGGATGTGTTCAGTTTCTCAAGCAAAAAGTGAGTTTCGTGTTCTCATACCATGCTACACACACGATGTCAGTGTCACTGCTGTGCTGAAATTGGAACGTAATCTAAATAGTATCTGCACAGCAGTGGTGATATAAAGTTCCTCTTTCATTAATGGGTCAGGTGGAGGGGTCTGACAAACTGTGCAGAGCAACTAATGGTCTAGTCACCAAAAGTACACCTACAGTACATGATAAGTCTGAGAGTCCAGTGAGTATAATTACAAGGTAGATGTTCTTAATAAACTTAAAAATCTGTGTCCTGCATCTTTTGGAATTTTACGTTATCGATGTAGATGTTAAAAAACAGAATAAGCAACATTTTGAGTGGCTTTTCATTTAGTTTCATGATTTATAATCTAATCTGTCATTTTATGTGATCGTAATGTTTTTCAGCTGCTGTAATAGGAGGGGCTTTTGTTTCACAACCCGACAAGGCCACTGGCTGTTTGTGTTGAGAAATAATGGATACACAGTAACTATTTGTTAAAGTTAGCATGTCCTGTCAGTTTCATTCGTCACCAAGGAAAGAAATAGCACCTGTCAGGCATTCGCCAGTGTGAATGGTGTGTGTGTGTGTGTGTGTGTGTGTGTGTGTGTGTGTGTGTGTGTGTGTGTGTGTGCCCACCAGCCCCCCTCCATCCCCAACTGCCACACATAGTAGAACAGCTCCCAGAGCAATTCCACTGAATGATATTTATCAACTGAGTCAGAATACATTTTACAGGATGAAAAACAGACTATTTCTGAAATGCCAATGCATGTCCACTACAGCTGTTTCTTTTTGTTACGTTGACTGAACTGATTGTTTTTAGCAAGATAAATGGAAATGTACTTCTGCTGCTTACTGAATGGTACAAACCCAGAGCAAGGCCAGACAACTTGGTCGAAATGTCACCAAAGTTCTTTCTCAATTGCCATTATAACAGCAAGAGAGTAATCTCCTGGAAGTGATAGGCAATTAAAAAAGTCTTTTTTTTTTTGAAAGAGAGACATTATCTTTCCTTTCTGAGTGTTGAAATCCTTCACTATGTTGAAGAATGGAGGCTGGAATGAAGTTCAACCCTTTTCCCTTATTACACACACACACATACATTATGAGTATGTGTGTGTGTGTGTGTGTGTGTGTGTGTGAGTGAGAGAGAGAGAGAGAGAGAGAGAGAGAGAGAGAAATAAGGCATCATAAAAAGAAGATATTTTAGAAAGGATTAAAGAGAAATTAAAGCCTAGACAGCATTAATGCAAGTCTGAGCCTTTAATGCAGCGACTGTCAGACACATTTTCTTCTCACTTTCTTATTTAAAAAATAAAAATATTATTAATATTATTTTGGGGATATTTTAAAAAAAAGGTAATTTAATACAAAAGTATGTTTTTATAAAAAACTCTAAATGAACTTCTCATCTGCGGCAGAGGTAGGTTTTGGTCTCGCCCTCCTGAGATGGCCTTCATGAGAGCCAGTTTCATTATGGTACTTGACAGATTTTGTAAATGCACTTGACAATTCGTAATCACCTACTTCCATATGTGTTATTTTATAGTTTTGAAATCCCCAGTATTGTTGTAGAATCACTAAACAAAAACAAAGAAATTTGCAAGTGACCCCAAATTTTTGAACGGTAGTGTATGTGAGTGTGTCCTGTGATGGATTTGTCAGAAAGGCGTGGTGTCCGTCGGTTCGCAAAGGCGGATCCAGATGCAGGTGCAGGAACGAGGCATTGGCTGCTCTCAGATCGAAATCCGCTGGCGCTGGAAACGTGCCAAGAGCGTGGAGCTGAATCGTAGTCGAGGAGAGAGCGCGTTAAGTCAAGGGCCGTGAAATCCGTAGGCGTGGTGTCCGTGTTGGGACGTGGAGATAAGCCGTAGTCGAGAGAGCGCGCGTTGGGTCGAGAGAGACGTGAAATCCTTGAGTGTGGTGTCTGTGCCAAGATGTAAAGATAAGCCGCAGTCGAGAAAGCGTGCGTTGGGTCAAGAGCCGTGAATCCATCAGCGAGGCAAACAAATTAGAATCGTGAGGCAAGGAGAAGAAAAACGAGAAACTAAAAAGACTTGGCAATGTGAAGGCTATCAAAAATAAACACGAGAAAATTGGTTCGAGTTCACAATAATCTGGCAAAGACATGGAGCGCTGCGCTTCCTTATAAACTCTGGGAAATCAGCGCAAAATGAGAAACCGGTGTGCAGGCGGGGTGGACCGGGGACATGGGAAGTGACATGACAGCATGGGAAAACAAGGGCGTGGGATTAAGAGCATGACAACGTGGTACGGAAATGTCAAATGACAGGTGCGGTCTTAGATCAGTCCGAAGCGCTGAGAGTGTGACAGGATTAGCACCTATTTCAGGGTGTACCCTGCCTCATGCCCTAAGTCTCCTTTGATAGACTACAGGCTGTGCTTCAGAATAATGTGGTATAGACAATGAGTGAGTGAGTTCAGTGGACAGGCATCACAAGCCTTGTGTCCTCAAATGGGTAAGTTCCCACACATGAGTTAGAACAGCCTATCAGAACCTATCTGTTATATAAGGACTGTTTTTTAGCTACCTGGGATGCGTCATTGCTAGCTCCCCCCTATGGAGTGAGTGGTTGCAGCTTCAGGCTGCTAATGCCCTTTGAATTCAATATAGAATCAGAATCAGAAAGTTTTATGGCAAATTACGCTTGCACGCACAAGGAATTTGTTTTAGTGACAGAGCTTCCAGAACAAAAAACAAATGACAAGACAAAACAGCACGACACAAAAAAAGGGTTGACATTAAATGGAGTAGGGTGTGAGATACTTTTAAATTAGTTAATAATAATAATTAATTAATATCTGAAATCTGTGGTATTATATAGTACAGTATATTGCACTGTGGTAATGTACAAAATATTGCATATATATATTTATTGACAGTTAGAATGATGTTTAACTGTTCATGAGGGAGATTGCCTGGGGGAAAAAACAGTTTTTGTAAAAAACTAGTGTTTGGTGCTTTATATCATCGACCCGACGGCAAAAGTTCAAATTAAAGGTGGCCTGGGTGTGAGTGGTCCAAAGTGATATTCTGAGCCCTTTTCCTCGCTCTAAATGTATACAGTTCTTTGTGGCGTGGGCAGGGCAGTGCCAATAATTCTTTCAGCAGTCCGAACCGTCCTTTGTAGTCTTCTGATTTCTGTTTTCGTAGCCGAGCCAAACGAGACAATTATTGAAGTGCACAGGACGGAATGAATGACGGCTGAGTAGAACTGTGTGAGCAGCTCCTGTGGCAGGTTAAATTGCTTCAGCTGGCGAAGGAAATACAACCTCTGGTGGGCCTTTTTAACAATGGAGTCAATGTGAATGTCCCACTTCAGGTCCTGAGAGATGGTCGTGCCCAGGAACCGAAATGACTCCACTGCTGTACAGTGCTGTTCATGATGGTGAGTGGGGGGAAGTGCAGGTGGGTTCCTCCTAAAGTCCACAATCATCTCCACTGTTTTGAGCGTGTTTAGCTCCAGGTTGTTGTGACTGCGCCAGACAGCCAGCTGCTCGACCTGACTTCTGTATGCAGACTCGTCACTGTCCTAAACGAGGCCGATGATTGTAGTGTCATCTGCACATTTCAGAAGGTTGACAGTGGGGTCTGTAGAGGTGCAGTCGTTGGTGTAGAGGGAGAAGAGCAATGGGGAGAGAACGCATCCCTGAGGGACTCCAGTATTGGTGGTGTGGCTGTTAGAGATGAATTTTTCCCAGTCTCACTAGCTGCTGCCTGTCTGTCAGAAAGCTGGTGATCCAGTGACTGATAGAGCTAGGAACAGAGAGCTGGGTTAGTTTGTCCTGAAGCAGTGCTGGGATGATCATATTAAATGCTGATGAAAAGTCTATAAACAAGACCCTTGCATTAGCCCCTGGTTTGTCCAGATGTTGAAGGATGAAGTGCAGTAAGGGTCCTGTGATGTCCCTCAGATAGGCCAACACCAGTCTTTCAAATGACTTTATGACCACAGATGTTAGGGCGATTGGTCTGTAGTCATTAAGTCCTGTGATTTTTTATTTTTTTTTTGGAACGGGGATGATTGTGGAACGTTTAAAGCACAAAGGCACTTCACATTGTTTCAGTGATCTGTTAAAGATCTGTGTGAAGATGGGAGCCAGCTGGTCAGCACAGGATTTCAGACAGGCTGGTGATACGCCGTCTGGGCCTGGAGCTTTCCTTCTCTTTTGTTTTAGAAAGCTCTGGCGAGCTTGTCCAGATTGGTGGCAGCAGCTTCAAAAACACTCCAATCAGTGCAGTCAAAACAGGCCTGTAATTCCTGCTCTGCTTCACTGGTCCATCTCTTTACTGTTCTTACTACAGGCTTAGCAGATTTAATTTTTTGCCCATGAACCAGGCAGTGGTCAGAAAGTCCTAAAGCTGCTCTGGGGACAGAGCGATATGCACCCTTTATTGTGGTGTAGCAGTGATCCAAAGTATTTTTGTCTCTGGTGAGGCATGTAATGTGCTGTTTGTATTTAGGCATAACATATATTGGTTATGTGAAATTGGATGACATCCGAGATCCTCCTGGTGGCATCTGTTCCCAATTCCCAGGGATGAATGTCCTAAGCCGCTGCTACCAGACGCTTGTCCCGCTCTTTTTGATGCAGCAGTAACAATTGAGGGCCTCTAGATTTGTTATACAAGCCATTCAGTATTGTAATCATTTGGAAAACCGGGGTTCAGTAATGCATTTGGGTCCTGTGGATTGTGAGGTCGTAAGTCATGTCGCATCCCAGATGGCACAATGAAGTTCATAGTAGTAACTTGTTCGGAGCAATATGCTAAGGGAGTGGTACTGTTTATGGGTCAAAAGACAGGATAGCCGGCTTCCCCAGCATTGGTGCAAGTTGTAAGAGGTAATGCCTACATACCTGTGGTAAATGTGGGAACTGCCAATGTTATGTTGCGTTCTACCACTGTTTTGGGGATATTTAGTAGTGTTTGTGTAGTGAGTCTGCCTGCGGGGGTAACTGAAGTTAAGTCCATTGCAGCTGCATTGAGTTCCCAATCCCCGGGGTGACCCCTGTTGTACAGCAACAGATTAAGGCATTGGATTTGTCTATTTTGCCAGAGCTGGCAAAATAGACAAATCCAATTTTTCAAGCCTTTCGGTTTGTTTAAGTGGAATCGAATGCCCTTCAAGCTTTGCGATGCTCCAGGCACTTTTCAGTGTCTAATGGAATGGGTGTTTGGGGATTAGCAGTGTAGGTCTTTACTACTTTATCTGGATGACATCATAATGTTCTCTTGCTCAGTGTCTCAGCATCCCCCTGCCCTGGATAAGGTAAGGGATTTTTGCCTGGGACTGAGATCCCCCCTGCTGTAAAGCAAAGATTTAAATAAATTTGTACCAGTGAGTCAAGCTGTGGTTTCGGCTTGGCTAGTTTAGCAGTGATCTGAGGGCTTTGCAGGAGGCAGATTCTGAAATTGGGGAGATTCTGGGTTTTAGGAAATGAGGAGTGCACCCTACATTTGAGGAGCATAGACAGTTGTCTAAGTCTGCTTACAGTAAGTCCTCCTTTGTCAGTGAGATCAGTTGTTGGAAAGGGAAGAGATTTTGTATTGTCAAATTTCCCATCCAGATGCGAAGAGATCTTTTAGCTGGTTCTTTTATCTGCACTGCGTGGAGAGGTCTTGACTCAAATGCATCAAGGACATGGGCATGAAGGTGTTGATCGTACAATGGAATTGGTGCAGCAATGTTGTAATTAGCCGGGCCTGACAGCAGACTTATTTCAGTGGTGTTGTCTAGTTGTCCAGCCAGTTGCCCTAGACTAAATGAAATCTGGGTCATTGATTTCACTCAGCTGGAGACTCCTCTTTTTGAGCTAGAGAATATCCTGGTTATGATTGATAACTTTTCCAAGTATATATTGGCAGTGCCCACTCAGAATCAGTGGGCGGAGATGGTTTCACAGATATTAGTGATCAAGTGGTTCTATAAGTTTGGTGTGCCTGCCCGTATTCATTCAGATCAGGGCCACAACTTTGAGTCCTCCCTTATTCAACAACTTTTGTTACAACCCCTCATTGAACCACTGATGGGTCCTCTTATTTTTTTAATGTTTGGCCAAGATACTTGGCTCTTTGTTAATTTTTTTGTTAGTTAGGGGGCAGAAGAAGGGGTCCAGGGGTATAAATAAATGGGTTTGAAAGCATCAAACAAGGTTGCAGGTGGCCTTTGAAGAGGCCCGAGAACACTTGAAGGCAGCTGCAAGTTGTTGCAGCATGTTCAGGATGCACCACTGGGAGACGGCCTACTAGTTTATCTCCGAAATTATGGCGTAAGAGGTTGCCATAAGATCCAGGACATCTGGAGCCAATTGGTGTACCAGGTGGTGAGGACACCTAAAACAGGAGGTTCTGTTTATAACATAGCACTGGTAGATCATTTGAGTGGGGTGAAACATGTCTATCACTCTCTGTTAAAGGTGTGAGCAGATTCCTCCATTTCTGGCCCCACAGAAGTGGCAATTGAGTTGCCAACACTGGAGGAGTCCTCATCTTTGGATAAAGTGGACTTGTGGGTTCTGGTTTCTGAAACTTCCCAATTGCGTGATAGGTCAGTATTGTAGGGCCCAGTTTTTTTGGAACATGCTGTACCCCTAGGGATGGTTGAGAATATTGAATCAGTCACCTCGAGGGTCTGAGACCATTTAATGTGAAGCCAGAAAGTTCATCAGTTATAGAGCCAGCAGATCAGTTTAGTTCTGGCTCATTTCCAGCTCCGCCCTTGGTGTGTGGAATAGGATCTTGTTCCCGGCATTGTGGTTTTGTGCAGGCTGCCATTATCTCCTGCTGGTCTGAGTCTGTTCATCTTCAAGTAACCTGTGGAGATTGGGCCTATGAGCAAGTGTATGACTTGGGTGGCTTGGTAACCAATATCTACAGGACGAATCATTTTGCTGGGAGCGCTTTTTGCACAGAACAGGATTAAGACAGTATCTTGCTGTCTTGCTGTTTTGGTGTTTTGCTGCTCTGCAGCTTTGTTTTTTGTGTATTTAGGGTTAGTTTGCTTGTGTTATTGTACAGTATGGTTTGTTCTGTTTATTGTATGGTTTCTTTGATTATTGTTTTCGTTTGGTCAGCCTGCTTTATATTTCTTTTCTGTATATAGAGTGTTATTTTTTCTTTGTTGGTGACGTTGAGTATTGCATATTATTGAATTTCTTAATTAGGCTTATTGTAATTATGTTTAGTGTATTTATATTGTGTTTTTTAGGCCCAGGAGCAGGGAGGTTAGTTGTTTTGTGGTAGTATTGTGGTGATGGTGTCAGGAGCATGGAGTGTGGATTGTTTGTCATCACTCACATCACTGCATGTGTGTGTGGTTTAAAAAAAACAACTTTACAGCTAGTCTACACTGCTATGGTAATCCTTAGTGTTTTACTCATTGTCGCTATATTTTATTTTGTCTGTTAGGTGTTTAATTTGGTGATTGTAACTTTAATAAACATTTTTGTATACTGATCCCTTGTCTCTGCCCTCTGTGGTAATGGACTTATGTGTCTGATTTTGATTAAGTATTTAGTTCCCCTTACTGTAAAGAGGTGGCTAAATCAGTATTAACATATTTTTCCTAATTGTTGGGGTATTTATAGTGAAATTAGATTCGTGCCCATTGTGCACAGCACCTCACTAGCAAAAATGGTCCTTTATATTGTTATCGCACACATGGTGTGTTAAAATACAAATAAAAATTATTTACTAAATATTGTTTAAAATTTGCAGTTATTTGCTGAGTCACCTGCTCTGAGTCAGCTATGCATTTTTGCCAGCATTGAATTCACACCCAGGTAATCACCATCAAAAATGCCTCTACCATGTTTGACAGGTTCATAATTACATCTATAAAATTAACCACCAGGGCTTTCATATACAGCTCGGGCATTGAGTAACACTGCCTGCAGCTTGATATAAACCGACTCCTTGTGAAAATTATTGAAATCAAAGCTATTAAGACGCCTGGGGCACCAACAGCAGGTCAGCATCTTGGCAGTGCCTGCAAAGGGCATTGATGAAAAATAGCTCTGGCCTCCACGCCTGGCATAATTACAGCTCATGCCTTAATCATGGAACTGTGGGATGCAAATAGTCCACTACTCGGAATGTGGATTGGCAGCAGTATGATCCTTGGCTGTGATTGGATGATTGATGGAGGCCCACCATAAGCTGGCAATAATCTCTGTCCTTGCTGGTGCAGAGAATGCAGTGTTGATTAAGAGCTCATGCTGGTGGGCTCAGGAATGAATCTTGATGTGAATGTGCTGAGCTCTGATTCACAATGGCCTTCAGTCAACATGTAGTAAAACACAAGTCACCTTTTTGAAAATTTTCTAAGCTTTATACAGTAGCTGCTGAATTTCAGCAGTTTTAGCAATCAGTGCTGGGTAATTTAGCATCTTTTGATTGCTTAGTGCAGGGGTCGCCAACGCATGGCCCCGGAGCCCCATGTACGTTTTTCATCTGTCTGCTGCGGCTCCCTGTGGCTTTGGAAAATAAAAAACAAGTATTTAATTTTAATTAATTTTATTTTAGTTCGCTAGTTTTTAAAATAATTAATTCTAAATTGGTGATATTGTGATAAACATGTTTTAAGCAACAAAAAATTTAACATGTGTCACAACTGCCGCATCACAACTACCCGCCGGCAAATGTAGGGTGATAATGCAAGGCTATATTTCTTTTACTTTTAATAATGAATTAAGCGATACCATTTATTGATGTGATATTGATATGAAAATAGCATTTTAAAAAGCAGCTTCATCCTAATATAGTCTAAATTCATGCAAACTATATTTTTAATAATATGTATTAATAATAATATTATTATAATTATTACTAATATTATTACACACATTAGATGAGAGGGAAATAAGGTTTTCAGCTACCTCTTATGTGGAAAAAATGCACTGCTTAATTTTATATATATATATATATATATATATATATATATATATATATATATATATATATATATATACAGTGGTGTGAAAAACTATTTGCCCCCTTCCTGATTTCTTATTCTTTTGCATGTTTGTCACACTTAAATGTTTCTGCTCATCAAAAACCGTTAACTATTAGTCAAAGATAACATAATTGAACACAAAATGCAGTTTTTAAATGAAGATTATGTTATTAAGGGAGAAAAAAAACTCCAAATCTACATGGCCCTGTGTGAAAAAGTAATTGCCCCCCCCTTGTTAAAAAATAACTTAACTGTGCTTTATCACAGTCAAAAGTTCAATTTCTGTAGTCACCCCCAGGCCTGATTACTGCCACACCTGTTTCAATCAAAAAATCACTTAAATAGGAGCTACCTGACACAGAGAAGTAGACCAAAAGCACCTCAAAAGCTAGACATTATGCCAAAATCCAAAGAAATTCAGAAAAAAATGAGAACAAAAGTAATTGAGATCTATCAGGCTGGTAAAGGTTATAAAGCCATTTCCAAAGCCTTGGGACTCCAGCGAACCACAGTGAGAGCCATCATCCACAAATGGCAAAAACATGGAACAGTGGTGAACCTTCCCAGGAGTGGCCAGCCGACCAAAATTACCCCAAGAGCGCAGAGACAACTCATCCGAGGGGCCACAAAAGACCCCAGGACAACAACTAAAGAACTGCAGGCCTCACTTGCCTCAAATAAGGTCAGTGTTCACGACTCCACCAAAAGAAAGAGACTGGGCAAAAACGGCCTGCATGGCAGATTTCCAAGGCGCAAACCACTTAAGCAAAAAGAACATTAAGGCTCGTCTCAATTTTGCTAAAAAACATCTCAATGATTGCCAAGACTTTTGGGAAAATACCTTGTGGACCGACGAGACAAAAGTTTAACTTTTTGGAAGGTGCGTGTCCCGTTACATCTGGCGTAAAAGTAACACAGCATTTCAGAAAAAGAACACCATACCAACAGTAAAATATGGGGGTGGTAGTGTGATGGTCTGGGGTTGTTTTGCTGCTTCAGGACTTGGAAGGCTTGCTGTGATAGATGGAACCATGAATTCTACTGTCTACCAAAAAATCCTGAAGGAGAATGTCCGGCCATCTGTTCGTCAACTCAAGCTGAAGCGATCTTGGGTGCTGCAGCAGGACAATGACCCAAAACACACCAGCAAATCCACCCCTGAATGGCTGAAGAAAAACAAAATGAAGACTTTGGAGTGGCCCAGTCAAAGTCCTGACCTGAATCCTATTGAGATGTTGTGGCATGACCTTAAAAAGGCGGTTCATGCTAGAAAACTCTCAAATAAAGCTGAATTACAACAATTCTGCAAAGATGAGTGGGCCAAAATCCCTCCAGAGCGCTATAAAAGACTCGTTGCAAGTTATCGCAAACGCTTGATTGCAGTTATTGCTGCTAAGGGTGGCCCAATCAGTTATTAGATTCAGGGGGCAATTACTTTTTCACACAGGGCCATGTAAGTTTGGATTTTTTTTCTCCCTAAATAATAAAAACCATCATTTAAAAACTGCATTTTGTGTTTACTTGTGTTATCTTTGACTAATAGTTAAATGTGTTTGATGATCAGAAACATTTAAGTGTGACAAACATGCAAAAGAATAAGAAATCAGGAAGGGGGCAAATAGTTTTTCACACCACTGTATATATATATATATATATATATATATATATATATGTATATATACTCAGGTCCTTCTCAAAAAATTAGCATATTGTGATAAAGTTCATTATTTTCTGTAATGTACTGATAAACATTAGACTTTCATATATTTTAGATTCATTACACACAACTGAAGTAGTTAAAGCCTTTTAATTATTTTAATATTGATGATTTTGGCATGAAGCTCATAAAAACCCAAAACTCCTATCTTAAAAAATTAGCATA
Organism: Clarias gariepinus; assembly: GCF_024256425.1. Taxonomy (NCBI): domain Eukaryota; kingdom Metazoa; phylum Chordata; class Actinopteri; order Siluriformes; family Clariidae; genus Clarias; species Clarias gariepinus. Next base: position 9,428,342 of record NC_071122.1, on the reverse strand, counting down.
CCATGAAAAGGTTCTCTAAACGAGCTATTAACCTAATCATCTGAATCAACTAATTAACTCTAAACATCTGCAAAAGATTCCTGGGGCTTTTAAAAACTCCCAGCCTGGTTCATTACTCAAAACCGCAATCATGGGTAAGACTGCCGACCTGACTGCTGTCCAGAAGGCCATCATTGACACCCTCAAGCAAGAGGGTAAGACACAGAAAGAAATTTCTGAACGAATAGGCTGTTCCCAGAGTGCTGTATCAAGGCACCTCAGTGGGAAGTCTGTGGGAAGGAAAAAGTGTGGCAGAAAACGCTGCACAACGAGAAGAGGTGACCGGACCCTGAGGAAGATTGTGGAGAAGGACCGATTCCAGACCTTGTGGGGACCTGCGGAAGCAGTGGACTGAGTCTGGAGTAGAATCATCCAGAGCCACCGTGTACAGGCGTGTGCAGGAAATGGGCTACAGGTGCCGCATTCCCCAGGTCAAGCCACTTTTGAACCAGAAACAGCGGCAGAAGCGCCTGACCTGGGTTACAGAGACGCAGCACTGGACTGTTGCTCAGTGGTCCAAAGTACTTTTTTCGGATAAAAGCAAATTTTGCATGTCATTCGGAAATCAAGTTGCCAAAGTCTGGAGGAAGACTGGGGAGATGGAAATGACAAAATGCCTGAAGTCCAGTGTCAAGTACCCACAGTCAGTGATGGTCTGGGGTGCCATGTCAGCTGCTGGTGTTGGTCCACTGTGTTTTATCAAGGGCAGGGTCAATGCAGCTAGCTATCAGTAGATTTTGGAGCACTTCATGCTTCTATCTCCTGAAAAGCTTTATGGAGATGAAGATTTCATTTTTCAGCACGACCTGGCACCTGCTCACAGTGCCAAAACCACTGGTAAATGGTTTACTGACCATGGTATTACTGTGCACAATTGGCCTGCCAACTCTCCTGACCTGAACCCCATAGAGAATCTGTGGGATATCGTAAAGAGAAAGTTGAGAGACGCAAGACCCAACACTCTGGATGAGCTTAAGGCCGCTATCGAAGCATCCTAGGCCTCCATAACACCTTAGCAGTGCCACAGGCTGATTGCCTCCATGCCACGCCGCATTGAAGCAGTCATTTCTGCAAAAGGATTCCCGACCAAGTATTAAGTGCATAACTGAACATAAGTATTTGAAGGTTGACTTTTTTTGTATTAAAAACACTTTTCTTTTATTGGTCGGATGAAATATGCTAATTTTTTGATATAGGAATTTTGGGTTTTCATGAGCTGTATGCCAAAATCATCAATATTAAAACAATTAAAAGACTTGAACTACTTCAGTTGTGTGTAATGAATCTGAAATATATGAAAGTCTAATGTTTATCAGTACATTACAGAAAATAATGAACTTTATCACAATATGCTAATTTTTTGAGAAGGACCTGTATATATATATTGGACAATGAAACTTAAACGCCTGGTTTTAGACCACAATAATTTATTAGTATGGTGTAGGGCCTACTTTTGCAGCCAATACAGCATCAATTCATCTTGAGAATGACAGATACAGTGGCCAGAGGGGTTTTGAGCCATTTTTCTTGCAAAATAGTGGCCATAACCATTGAAAGGCCTTTAACTAATTCTGATGTAAAAAATTCGTAAATCCCAGCAGTTCTAAAAGGTGATCAGTAAAGTCAAAGCAAGTGGGCAAAGCAACTGGGAACTCCAAGCTGTGGAGGAATACATCACTGAGGCTCTAGGAAAGACCTAAACTCCTCCTACTGGGGGTTTAACCAGGTAAAGTATTAAGAGGCCATAACTTTTACCAAACTGAATTTGCACTGAATGTGTACAACTTAGTATGCCTTCCTGAAAGGCATTAGTGAAAAACTTCTGCTTCATAAACAGTGCCTAATAAATAATGCATAATGGGACATGCTTAAGAGGTTTGTCATCAGATACAGACCATATTTAATCTAGAAAGTAAATCTAATCTGCTTATCTGCTGTAATTTAAACAAGAAAAGTGTGAACCGAGGTAGCCTTCTTAGATTGATTACTTGATGAATCAAAAAAAGGTTGACTTGGTCCCAGCACTGTAAAGGAACACATGTTTTTTGGGATTCAAAAAAATTCTACAGTTTTATTCAAGGCTTTAGTATGAATATTGTTGAATGTAGAAAATAAATCACTAAACAAAAACAAAGAAATTTGCAAGTGACCTCAAACTTTTGAACGGTAGTGTATTGACTTATAAAACTGCAGTAACTTGGATCACATTGTATTTATATAAAAATCTTAATACTGTAAACATTTCTGCTTTAAGAACCAAAATCTTAGTTACTAGATCATTGGCATTCATGAAATATGTATCACTTTCATAAGTGGAGGGATATTTCAGAGGAACTTTTTAATATCTTTATTACTATTGGATTTGTCAGGTAAGCAAATTACCCTATTTACAGTGGGAAAATAAGTATTTAGTCAGCCACCAATTGTGCAAGTTCTCCCACTTAAAAAGATGAGAGAGGCCTGTAATTTTCCTCAACTATAAGAGACAAAATAAGAGAAAAAAAATCCAGAAAAAAATCACCTTGTAGGATTTTTAAAGAATTTTGTTTGCAAATTATGGTGGAAGTAACTATTAGGTCAATAACAAAATTTCATCTCAATACTTTGTTATATACCCTTTGTTGTCAATGACAGAGGTCAAAGGTCTTCTGTAAGTCTTCACAAGGTTTTCACACACTGTTGCTGATATTTTGGCCCAGTCCTGTTGTTTTGGGGCTGTCGCTGGGCAACACAAAATATTTTCTATGGGGTTGAAATCTGGAAACTGGCCAGGTCACACCAGGACCTTGAAATGCTTCTTATAAAGCCACACCTTTGTTGCCCGAGCATCGTGTTTGGGATCACTGTCATGCTGAAAGACCCAGCCACGTTTCATCTTCAATGCCCTTGCTGATGGAAGGAGGTTTTCACTCAAAATCTCACGATACATGGCCCCATTTATTCTTTCCTTTACATGGATGAGTCGTCCTGGTCCCTTTGCAGAAAAACAGAAAAACAGCCCCAAAGTATGATGTTTCCACCCCCATGCTTCACAGTACAGTAGGTATGGTGTTCTTAGGATTCAACTCAGGATTCTTTCTCCTTAAAAAACAAAGTTCTATTTTGGTTTTTATCTGTCCATATGACATTCTCACAATTCTCTTTTGGATCATCCAAATGCTCTCTAACAAACTTCAGACGGGCCTGGACATGTACTGGCTTAAGCAGGGGGACACGTCTGGCACTGCAGTATTTGAGTCCCTGACAGCGCAGTGTGTTACTGATGGTAAGCTTTCTGCAGGTCATTTACTAGGTCCCCCCTATGTGGTTCTGGGATTTTTGCTCACAGCTCTTGTGATCTTTTTGACCCCATGGGGTGAGATCTTGCTTGGAGCCCCAGATCGAGGGAGATTATCAGTGGTCTTGTATGTCTTCCATTTTATTAATAATTGTTCCCAAAGTTGATTTCTCCACACCAAGCTGCTTACCTATTGCAGATTCAGTCTTCCCAGCCTGGTGCAGGCGTACAATTTTGTTTCTGGTGTCCTTTGACTGCATTTTGATCTTGGCCATAGTGGAGTTTAGAGTGTGACTGTTTGAGGTTGTAGACAAGTGTCTTTTATACTGATAACAGATGCCATGAATACAGGTAACTAGTGGAGGACAGAGGAGCCTCTTAAAGAAAAAGTTACAGGTCTGTGAGAGCCAAAAATCTTGCTTGTTTGTAGGTGACCAAATAGTTATTGTCCACCATAATTTGCAAATAAATTCTTTAAAAAATTTAAAATGTGATTTTCTGAATTTCTTTTTTTATTTTGTCTCTCATAGTATACCTGTGATAAAAATTACAGCCCTCTCTCATCTTTTTAAGTGGAAGAACTTGCACAATTTTGTGGCTGACTAAATACTTATTTTCCCCACTGTATTTAGCTAACATTTTAATCTCTCTATTCAGAGCAGCGGTAGACTGGTGGTTAAGGTGTTGGACTGCTTAAATACAATTAGGTGACAAGTTGGTAACCTAGCCCCATAAGGAGCTGCCAGAGAAATTACAGATAGAGAAATATTTCCAGAAAGGGCATTAATTGCCCAATATGACTAGGCATGTGGATTTTAAACAAAACAATAATCACCAGTAAAGCCATGCCTTAAGGAATTGGGTTCCTTGCAGCCATTACAAGAAACTCAGGGTGTCTCATACTCAGTGGACAAGCAATGCCATACACATTTTAATATAAAGTGATGTTTATTGTTAGCATCAAAGAAATTTTAAAAAGTCTCAGGTAACCCTAAACACCCTTTTCCTTGTGCATGGATGACTGTCAAAAAACTGGTGATAGCATCACAGTGTTCTTTAGCATCAAATCAGCCACTCCAGCAAGCCAAGAATTGATTGCAAAGCAAGCAGAAAGGCAGGCCAAGTTTGATTGTCCCTAATCAAGTCCAATCATCTCCACTCATCCCTGGTGAGCCCAGCCAAGGAAAACCTAACTAGCCTGATAAGGTTTGTCCATTAAATCCAGTATTTCTGCAAAATCCATTTCTTGAAATTGGCAGAAATAGTAATTGATCTGTATGTCAGAAAGGGAGGAATCTGGATTATTTAGTTAAATGCTCTCACCTTCCTAACCCACCATTACCCTTGAAGATCATTTTGAGTTTTTACATAGCACCAAATTACTTAGATTAAGTGCAGATGGACTGAAGAAAGACAAAAATTGCCACATTGCATTGATATGCATGATCACTTGCTTAAATATGAAGTGGGAATTTTATCATGACATGGCTCTGTTAGTGAGATTTCTGCCTCTGATACGGTGCCTACAAATCAGCATTTTGCATTTCACCTACCACAAAGGTAAAAATGAAACTGTGCAATATCGTTAAGACACATTCATAGGACTAGTGCACTCTGCATGTCATCTGAGAGCTATGGAGCTAGGATGACTGATTCCTGGGCTACAAAATTAAACTTGGATACTTAGTCACGCAAATAATTTGCTGTCTGTCCACCGTACAGTAACTAGCTTTTGAAAGCTCATTTTATTGGGTGCATATTGAAAAGGTTTAGCTTAATTTAAACTAACATTGAGTGGTGTACCAGGGGGTTATGATGTCAACAAAGCAGCAACGTACTTACTATTGGGAAATCAAAAAAGTTCCTTAAAAAGCACTTTTGGCTGCTGATCATCTGTAGGTGGCCTTATGAGTAAAGAGACCAGGAATGAACATAAATAAGTTTGTGATAAGAGCTTCATTTTTAGAGGTCTTTATTTGCATATATGCTTTTATTTTTTTTATTGGATTCAGCTTGTTTTTGATGCACCCAATTAGTTGTTCAGAAAAACATTTTCTTCATCAGAATTTATTACAGCAATGCAGAATCCTGTGACCTTTTCTATCTCAAGTTGTAAATTAATAAAACAAGTCTTCATCAGTTGAAATGCACATTGTTAGGGGTTAAAAAGAAAGTGCCATATCTGTACAGTAGGGTACATTTAGTTACAAGAGGTCTTGTTGTCAACATATTTTGTTGCACCATAATGAAACTGGTTCTTATGAAGGCCATCCCAGGAGGGCGAGACCAAAACCTACCTCTGCCGCAGACGAGAAGTTCATTTAGAGTTATCAGCCTAAAAAAATGACCAATTAACAGCACCTCAGATTAGAGGCGTTATGAAGCCTTTACAGAGCATAAATAGCAGCACATCTCACCATTAACTGTTCAAAGGACATTAATGTATTTTTTGGACATCTTCAGCATTCCTTTACAATGTGGAAAGAAATAAAAATCAGGAACGATCATGGAGTGACCCCAATATATAGTACTGGTCATTATTATTGGCACCCCACCCCTGGTTAAGATGTGTTCTAAGGCTTCTAATAAATTAATTTTTTTATTGCAGAAGCATAATCCCACACTGAAAATTTAAGAAAAATCTAACCTCGAATTGCTATTGGAGCATTTTTGTCAGTTTTACTGTAATTTATAAAGTTGATCAGAGTATCTAGAATTTTTTAATTATTAATTCATTACTTCCTGTTTGCCTGTGGTATAAATATGACGTGACACAGGGCTATTTCTCCTATCCACTCTTCAACTTGGGAAAGACAAGAGAACACTTTCATTAAGTAAGGCAGATGTGTGTCAACCTTTATAAGTCAGGAAATGGCTACAAGAAAATAGCCACTCGCCAAAACTTGCCTACGTCTACAGTCAGAAAAATCATTAAGAAGTTTAAAACAACTAGAACAGTGTCGAACAAGGCTGCACGAGGACCCAAGTTAATCTTGCCACCACGCACAGTGAGAAGGATGGTATGAGAAGTTAAAAAATCTCACTGTTCAAATTAAAATTCAAATTTTATTTGTTACTTACACAATTGCCTGTGACCTTAATTTTTTTTTTTAAACAGCACAATTGACAAGAAATAAGAGAAAAAATAAAAAAAAGAAGCAAGAAATAAATAAATAGTTTAACTATAAGAAGCAAATGTTGCAATGTGTGTGCAAATGTGCAGTGTCCATGGTTGTCCGGTCTACTGTGTATTGGGGTGTGTGCACAGATGAGAAATTCAATTCAATTCAATTCAATTTTATTTATATAGCGCTTTTAACAATGGTCATTGTCTCAAAGCAGCTTCACAAAAAAGGCCATGAGTGACCATTTCTGTGCAATGTTGCAGAAACATTGAAGAAACACGAAGATGATTAGTCCTGTGTGTTAACCTGGTTTAGAGACTGTATCGCCTGCGGGAAGAAGCTCCTTCTCAGTCTCTCTGTGTTTGCCGTTAGGGAGCGGAAGCGCTTTCCTGATCGCAACAGAGAGAACAGTCCATTGCTGGGGTGGCTGAGGTCCTTTACGATCTTCCTGGCCTTGGTCAGCCAAGCGCACGACCCTTTGTAGAGCTCGTCTGTCCTGCATGGTGCTGTTCCCGAACCAGGTTAAAATGTTTCCCATCAGGATGCTCTCTATGGTGTAGGAGTAAAAGTTCCTGAGCATCTTGAAGGGCAGTCTAAAGTCTCTTTAGCACCTGAGGTGGTAGAGACGCTGCCGGGCCTTTTTCACCACGGTGTTGATGTGACAGGACCATGACAGGTCCTGGGTGATGTGAACACCGAGGTATTTGAAGCTGTCCACTCTCTCCACTGGGCTCTCGATGATGGGGGTCTGGTAGTTCCTCTCCTGCTTTGTGCTGAAGCAGGTGAAATCTTTCACTGCAGTTCTCTAACTGTTCACAAGCTCACTGTTAAAGAACTGCATCAAAAAGTGGAAAAGTCTCCTTACCAACCATCTATCTACATGCCAACAAGCTGCTGAGGCATGCACGGAAAAAACCTTTTCCCACCTACAATCAAAAACATAAACATTTAGAGTTTACTAAGACTTTAACTGGGACCGTGTGCTGTGGTCAAATAAGATTAAGATAGAGTTTTTTTTGCAACAAACACTGTCTGGTTCTGGCATAAAACAAAAAGATGTGTATGCGGAAAGGTACCCAATGCCTACTGTGAAGTATGGTGTGATGCTGTGGGCCTGGGAACACTTATTTGTACTTCAATTAAAGGTTGGATTTTTCTCTCTTTTTGCATTGTGGTTCTATATTGTTATTATTAGAAGCCTAAGAACACATCTTAACCAGGGGTGGCAATAATAATGACCAGCACTGTATATGAATGGTCACTGATAGCAGGTCTTACTTTATTGCTATTCTTATAATACCATCTCTGGGGGTAAAACGAAGCAAAATCATTTAGAAAAGACATGTAAATTAAGTAAAATATTAAATAAACAGACATTAAAGCTCACTTAACCTTAATTTATAATTCCTCCTAGCACCCGGCTGCTTTATAAACGAAACTGAAAGTTTTATTGATCCCTTTTATTGTTGGTACCCAGATTCAGAATTAGATTTCTTTTATTGTCACAAGTACAACACAATTGTGCCACAAGCTAAAAATGGTAAAATAGTAATAAATATACTGTTATATTTTACTGTATATACTGTAATATATATACTGTTATAGTAATAAAAATATTGTCTTTCCTTCTTACACAAAATGCAAAAAACCCCACAAAAAAAAACAAGTAAACGCGCTTGGCTTGGCTTTAAGCTTTAATTATTGGCCCATGAGATGTTAAAAGCACAAGCCACTTAAAAGCAAGAAATACCGCTTAATACCTGTAAGACAATTACTGTATTTCCTTGGTCACTGTAAATAGCCAGGTACATAAAATCAATGCAGAGAGACACAAATAACAATCCGTCATTCCTTCACTGACCTGATCTCCATGCCTCCTTACCCCCCTGGGGCCTTCATTACTATGGATCCATTTCAGAAATCCACTCTAACATCTGGATGAGCAGATTGACCTGCCGTCTATTTATTGCAATAATGTGATTTCCTTTCAGAGAGAATGCTACTTACTCAAGAGAAGATTGCCAAAGCAGAATGGATTCTGCTCTTCACAGGCATGAAATGGCAGAGCACTGGAGCTTCAGATGTTAGCTTGTTCAAGTGCCCATGTAAGTTCCCTCTGGTTTCCTCCCATCTCTCAGATTCTGCAACTTTGCATTGTGCCTATGTACAGGTATGTGTGTGTATGTTTGGTGCTTCCCATTCTTGGTCAATGTTACCACCAGTATTCCCAGGATAGCCTACTGATGCACCAGGATAGAGGGGTTACTTAAGCTAAAAACATACAAAAATACAAAAGTTTAATTCCTAAAAATGTCTATATTTACAAAATCCAAAGAACAAAAAGCTTAGAATAATCCCACATGGGCTAACATTTTGCATGTGGCATTTACAGAAACACCATCTGGGTCAATCTCGGCTCCTGGGTTTAGCTGATTGTCCCCATAATTACAAATTCAACATGCCATAGCGTACTCTAAAAGCAGCATTCCTCTAGTGGATTTGTTGATCCATGAGGACCGAGCTGTTTATTCACATGAGCAAAATAAGGTGAAAAAAACAGAGAGAGACAGCTGGCATCACTATAAATAAATTCTCATCTCATTTCTTTTCTTCAGGTTTCAGCTTAATCTTTATAATGTCTTTCTTACAGGGACAGCATAGACATTTAGGTGTTACAGAATGGCTTATAACTGTATGCGTATTTGTTATTGAAAAAGAAGGAAGTGACAATAGTGCTCGAGGGATGCTCAGTTTAGGATGGAAAAAAAATGTGACAAGACAAATTCTGAAGTTGAGAAGGGTTCATCAAGTGTCCCCAGTAATGCATTAAGGTTATATACAGTTAACAGGTAAAACATGCTGTAATTATAATGATCAAGGACTGTTAATGATTAAATATTTTCAAAGCTTTTTGAGTGATTTAATATTGTTTAATGCATTAAGAAGTGATTCTTTTAATCTTCTGAAAAAAAAAAAATTTCTCGAAAAATATTTACAGTACCTTGAAGTTTAAAAAATTTTCCCTGTTGTACTGTTGCACTTCCTAATGAAAGAATGAAATACAGTGTTCGTAGGATAATTTCTATAGATATTTTAACAAAACTCAGAATGAATGAATGAATGAATAAATTAATTAATGAACACCTCACAATAGGACCAAAACTGCATAAACTTTAGAAACTGGGCATTTATGAATAATTTCTTTTTATGACACTTAATGACATACAGTATCTACTGCTCAAGAAGAAACATATTAAGCAGCAGGAGAGGCATGTAGCATTAGTCCTGTGTGTTTCTCCTGCAAAATAGTCAGTGTTTATCATAAAACAGGGACTGCCCCTCTGAATAAATTGTGTGCTGCAGTGTAGGTTCTTGCAGCTGTCACTACCTTACTGGTGCAAGAGCACCTGTTTAACCAGCACACAGACTAGACACCACCATATTGGACATAATTAAAGGGCTTGCAGTCTATTTTTTTTCTGCCATGCTTTGATGTACTGGAGGACAGTGCCTGCTGAGCTCATGAGCACCTGTTTAGTTTCTCATTCATCTGTTCCTCCAACAGGGAAGTGCATGAAAATGACCAGGAGAGAAACATGCTCTTTTTTTTTTTCGGTATTACCATATGTGACTATGACACTACTGTTTAAAACTGGCCCTCACATTTTTACATACTGTAGTTAAGCAAGCATAACATTTTTTTCTAAGTAACAGCCTATCGTGGGAAGGTAAAAATGAACCACGAATCAGGACACGAGTCCTGATTCATCATGGACTATATGCACAGTGCATCATGGAGCACTGTGCATATACTACGGGCTGTTTGCTAGATTAAAACCCAGATTACTAGCTCTGCAAAAGCCAAAGTGTTGATATGATTGCATCATCTTAATCATGAATGCACTAGGAGCTGTTAAAAGCAGGAGGGGTATGCAAAATATAATAAAACAAAGATATATAATGCTATACTGTACAGTATATACCATCCATTTATACAAAAATAAATAAATAAAAAAGTCACACAAATGACCTCCTTTAGCTTTGATTGCAGCATACAGTGTGCTGGCCAGTTTATGTGTAAAAATGGTTGTTCATGCAAACACTCTTTCACACAATGATTCCTGGAATATGCTTTCACCCTAATAGAAGTGATCTCCATAAATGTGATAATAGATGTCATAAAGTACATTAAGGTCATCATATGTACAGTGAGTTTGGAGTGTGACTGTTTGAGGTTGTGGACAGGTGTCTTTTACAGGTCCTTCTCAAAAAATTAGCATATTGTGATAAAGTTCATTATTTTCTGTAATGTACTAATAAACATTAGACTTTCATATATTTTAGATTCATTACACACAACTGAAGTAGTTCAAGCCTTTTAATTGTTTTAATATTGATGATTTTGGCATACAGCTCATAAAATCCCCAAATTCCTATCTCAAAAAATTAGCATATTTCATTCAACCAATAAAAGAAAAGTGTTTTTAATACAAAAAAGTCAACCTTCAAATAATTATGTTCAGTTATGCACTCAATACTTGGTCGTTTATCCCTTTGCAGAAATGACTGTTTCAGTGTGGCGTGGCATGGAGGCAATCAGCCTGTGGCACTGCTGAGGTGTTATGGAGGCCCAGGATGCTTCGATAGTGGCCTTAAGCTCATCCAGAGTGTTGGGTCTTGCGTCTCTCAACTTTTTCTTCAACATATTCCACAGATCCTCTATGGGGTTCAGGTCAGGAGAGTTGGCAGGCCAATTGTGCACAGTAATACCATGGTCAGTAAACCATTTACCAGTGGTTTTGGCACTGTGAGCATAGGAATTTTGGGTTTTCATGAGCTGTATGCCAAAATCATCAATATTAAAATAATTAAAAGGGCTGAACTACTTCAGTTGTGTGTAATGAATCTAAAATAAATGAAAGTCTAATGTTTATTAGTACATTACAGAAAATAATGAACTTTATCACAATATGCTAATTTTTTGAGAAGGACCTGTAAAAGACACCTGTCCACAACCTCAAACAGTCACACTCCAAACTCACTGTACATATGATGACCTTAATGTACTTTATGACATCTATTATCACATTTATGGAGATCACTTCTATTAGGGTGAAAGCATATTCCAGGAATCATTGTGTGAAAGAGTGTTTGCATGAACAACCATTTTTACACATAAACTGGCCAGCACACTGTATGCTGCAATCAAAGCTAAAGGAGGTCATTTGTGTGACTTTTTTATTTATTTATTTTTGTATAAATGGATGGTATATACTGTACAGTATAGCATTATATATCTTTGTTTTATTATATTTTGCATACCCCTCCTGCTTTTAACAGCTCCTAGTGCATTCATGATTAAGATGATGCAATCATATCAACACTTTGGCTTTTGCAGAGCTAGTAATCTGGGTTTTAATCTAGCAAACAGCCCGTAGTATATGCACAGTGCTCCATGATGCACTGTGCATATAGTCCATGATGAATCAGGACTCGTGTCCTGATTCGTGGTTCATTTTTACCTTCCCACGATAGGCTGTTACTTAGAAAAAAATGTTATGCTTGCTTAACTACAGTATGTAAAAATGTGAGGGCCAGTTTTAAACAGTAGTGGCATACAGAAAATAATGAACTTTATCACAATATGCTAATTTTTTCAGCAGGACCTGTATACTGATAATGTGTTAAACAGATGCCATTAATAGAGGTAACAAGTGGAGGACAGAGGAGCCTCTTGAAGAAGAAGTTACAGGTCTGTGAGAGCCAGAAATCTTGCTTGTTTGTAGGTGACCAAATACTTAATTTACAAAGCAATTTACCAATTAATTTATAAAACATCCTACAATGTGATTTTTTTTCTTATTTTGTCTCTCATAGTTGAGGTATACCTATGATGAAAATTACAGGCCTCTCTCATCTTTTTAAGTGGGAGAACTTTGCCCAATTGGTGGCTAAATAGGGTCAATCTGGACTTATCTACCACAAGACTTTTTTCCATTGCTTTCTATTTAGACTCACTAACAAGCAGAGGTGGAAAGAGTAATAAAATGTTGTCCTTAAGTAAAAGTACTGTTACTTTAGTGAACTTTTGCTGAAGTACAAGTAAAGTTACTCTTATAAAAATCTACTTAAGTAAAAGTAAAAGGTAGCTCATTAAAAATGTACTCACTAAAATTTACTGAGTTACTTTTTTTTTAACAGCGGGGGTGGGATGGGGAATGGAACACCCTTGAATAATAAATCTGTTCCCTTTGTTGTGCTTGAAATCAAAGATGTCGCTTATATATGACCAGGGGTTTGCTTCATAAGAATTTGTTGGCATTTCACTTTCACTTCACTTTCACTTTCAGTTTCTGACAAGGTGGTGTAGTCGCCTTGCACCTCCAGGGTCTGGGTTCGATTCTCGGGCCAGGCTCGATTCCCGTCTCTGTTTGCATGTTCTCCCTGTGCTTGGTGGGTTTCCTCCGGGTACTCCGGTTTCCTCCCACACTTAAAAGATATGCAGATTAGGCTAATTGACGTTCCCAAATTGCCCATAGAGTGTGTACGTGTGTGTGCCCTGCAATGAATTGGCACGCTGTCGTTCTGTGGTTTAAGGTGTACCTGGTGCCAAAACAACTCACGGAACAGCATAAACATTAGTGTTTGGATGTCTGCAACAAAATTTGGACTGATACGAAAGGCGGAAGGCAAAAATTTCTTCAAGAGATTCCTTACTGGTAATGAGATATGGATTCATCACTATGAGCCTGAGATTATGAAATGCAAACATCCTCAATCGCCGACCGAGGAAAAGAAAGTCAACCATGAGCTGGAAAATTGATGCTTATAATTTTCTGGGATTTTCAAGAGCCAGTATTGAAACATTATCTGGAAAAAAACGTTCAACAATCAACAGCGATCATTACAGTGAGTTGCTGATTGTGGAGCTGAAGCCTAAACTTCAGATTAAACACAGAGGACTGCTATCCATTGGCCTCCACAGTCCCTAGTTGGAATACTGAGGTTCCTGGAGGAATGGATGGATTATTGGATGAATGGATGGAAAATAAGCATCTCTGTTGCTAACTTAGGGATGGTTGTCATTTTACAAAATCAGATCATGTGACCAAGTAAAAATATTAAATTTTTCTTTAAAATATTATTTAATGTTCAAAATCAGAATTAGAAATATCTAAATTACAAGCAATTTTCACAATAGCACACACAACTTGAAACGAGACAAATTAACAAGAAATTGTAATTATCAGATTAAGATCAGTGGTATTAAATAATATTGCACTTATTGCACAATAATATTGCACATATTTTTATTGCACAGTGGGGAGGTCATGTACTGTAACTGTACATGAGGTAGATTGCCCGAGGTAAAAAACCTTCTTGTGCAAACTGTCCTGGTGTTCGTGCTCTGTAGCGCTATCTGGACAACAAAGGTTCAAAGAGAAGATGGCTTGGATGTGATTGGTCCAAACTGATTTTTTAATCTGGATATACACAGTTCTTAAAGGTTGGGCAGGAGAGCACCCATAATCCTTTTAGAAGTCTAAACCATCATTTGTAGTCTTCTGATGTCCGATTTTGTAACTGAGCCAAACCAGACAGTTATTGAATTGCATAGGACAGATTCAAGTGTGTGAGCAGGTTGAACTTATTTGACAAAGGAAATACCACCGCTGCTGGGCCTTTTTAACAATGGAATCAATGTAATTGTCCCACTTCAGGTCCTAAGAGATAGTGGTGTCCAGGAACCGGAATGACTCACTCCTGCCACCGTACTGTGCATGATGGTGAGTGGGGAAATACTCCTGAAATTAGCAATCATCTTCACTGTTTTGAGCATGTTCAGCTCCAGGTTAAGTAGAGGGCTGTCTGGACTGCACCAGACAGCCCTCTTACTCAACCTTGCTTCTATACTGTATGCAGATTCTTCACTGTCTTGGATAAGGCTGATGACTGTACTGTACTGTAGGTTTATCTGCAAAATTTCAGGAGCTTGACAGAGGGCTCTGTAGAGATGCAGTCATTTGTGTAGAAATAGAAGACCAGTGAGGTAAGAATTTACACTCCTGAGGGGCGTTAGTGTTGATGTTTCAGCCATTAGACATAAATATTCCCAGTTTCACTAGCTGTTGCCTGTCTGTCAAAAAGCTGGGGATCCACTGACAGAGCTAGGAACAGAGTTTGGGATAGTTTGGTCTGGTGCAGTGCTTAGATAATTGAATTGTATGTGAAGTGAAGTCTACAAACAATTAAGCCCTTATATACCTGTTTGCTCTATAAGCAAAATGTAGGGGGTCCAGTAAGGGTCCAGTGATGTCCTTCAGATAAGCTAACACCAGTCTTTCAAATGACTTCATTACCTCAGATTCTAGGGTGACAGTTCTGTAGTCATTAAGTCCTGTAATTTTGGGTTGAGCTGTCTCATCATGTTGGTTATATTTATGTGGGTGCCTTATTCACAACTGGTTGTACTGTTTTTATACTGCCATACTCCTGATTAGAGGACTTCCGGGTCACCTGGTTGCCTGTGAGCTGTTATAAAGCTAGCGGGAGAGTCTTTCATGTAGAGCGCCTGCCTCATTTTAGTTGTGTACCGGATTTCCAGTCTTGCCACGGGTAAGAATGCTCCTCGCTATCGCTTAACTACGCTTATAGACTCATTAACAGTGAGATATTTTCCTATCAACCCTGTTTGTAGAGTGCGCGCACTGTTTTAGGGTGCGTTTGACTTTTACTTTCATACAAGGTATGAATGCTTCTTGCGATCTCTTTTCTATGCTTATGGACGGAGGCACTCATTTAAATCGGCTTGTAGACTCATTTTGGCTTCTTCTACAGTGCTGTCGTTTTTCTGTGGACTCTCCCGTGTGTAGCGTTCACGTCGTTGTTAGGGGTTGTTCATTCAGCATCCGGGAACAGGTATGCACATTTTATTAGTACATTTTATTGTTCTCCGTGGTATGTACATGTTAAATTTTTTTCATTTTAATTAGGTGGAACTATAGGTGGGTGCTGTGGACAAATGCATGAACACTGCTGCTTTGCTTGTATGCTGCTTTGCCTTAATGCTGCTTTGCCTGATTATTGATTTATTTTTGTTTGCTTTACTGTCATTGGACAAATATATGTCATATACTTGCTTCACTGCTGTGTTGCACGACTGCTGCTTTATTGGCGGAGCGCTTTGCTATTTTGCTGCGGTGTATGCATTCTGTCTGAGAATTTATTTTAAAATTTTAAGTTGTTTTTCCCCTTCTCGTCTTTCTCTCTTTTTTTTTCTTTGATTTTATTGATATGTCCCAATCTTGTAGAGCTGTGAGCTAAAGGTGGTGGCAGTGCAACGTGTTGAGGTTTGATCCCTTCTAGGTGTGCGTGTTGGTCACTCCTCTGTGTTGATTCACAGTGAATTTTGTGTGGATGTGATTCACGTGTGTTTGGGGTGACTCTGGCTTGGATAGTCATCCCCTCCCTGTCTTTCATAGTCTGTCATCCACTGGTAAGCTCCAGCTCTATTTTGATGGTATTTCTTAGCATAGCGTATCCTTAATGTCAAATTAAAACTACTTGTAGTATTGTTATACCGAACTGTTAAATTGTAATAATGTGTAAAATTGTTTGTAACAGAATAAACATTTATGTACGAAATCCACGCCTCTTGCATCTTCAGTGAACGTACCTGGGTGCTTTAGTTAATTTAATAATTGGGGTCCTTTATTTCCTTGAGGTGCAATTCCCAAGGTGGCATAATTGGCTACAGTAGTTACAGCAGGGGAGCGGTGGAGTTGAGCCAGCCCTCCTACCACTCGCCACAATCTGGCGTAATCGGCAGGATCACTGTTTTAAACAATGGCGTAGTTCGTCATAATTGTTTTTTTCTCCTAGCTTGTACTTGGTAGGTTTTTCTAGTTTTTTTCTTTTGAAGTTTATTTTATTGTGAGGCAAAGCAGCAGTGTTCTGTAGAGGACCTCTTTTTAGTGGGGTGAGATTTTTCTCTTTTGTGAGTGGTGTGTTAGAGCCTTATTTTAAATTAAATTTTTATTTTAAATTTTGATTAAATTTCGAATGGATTCCAGCCATGGAGGACGAATTGCAGGAGCCGAGGAGTTTGTTTGCCCAATTGAGAGCTGACAATGAACAGCTCTGCCAGGAGCGAGCTTCTGCCACTCCAGAATCCAATGTTGTGCCTTCTACTTCACAAACCTATCCTCTAACAGGTAATGTCTCTTTACTCTCTAGTGTTCCTGTAACCGAACGAATCGTTTTCGTACCTCAGGATAGGCGGTGTCCCATGTTTAGGGGGAAATGTGGTGTTGGATTAGATAAATGGCTTGAGGAGATACGAGCTTGTATGAGGACTCACCATTTGTCTGTTAGAGATCAAGCATTTTTCCTGGTCGATCACCTAGAGGGGGAAGCTCGCGACGAGATAAAGTATTGTTCCACGGTCGATAAAGAGGACCCAGAGAAGGTTATCACAATACTGCAAGAGCTGTATGGGTGTTCTGAGTCATATGTAGCTTTGCAAGAGGCCTTCTTTTCTAGGCGCCAGCTAGAGGGAGAAACCTTGCAGGAGTTTTCATTAGCATTAGTGAGTCTTATGGGGAGAGTAAAACAGTGTGCCCCGACCACTATGTCCAATGCTGATGTCCTGTTGAGGAATCAATTTGTGGAGCATGTTCTTGACAGTGCTTTGCGTCGTGAGTTGAAGCAGATGGTGCGCAAACAGCCCAGTGCTACTCTACTGGAGGTTGGAGGTGAAGCAATTCGGTAGAAACAGGAGAGTCTTCCTAGCGGTGTGAGAGGTGGCAGTCATTCAGTTCCATCAGCATTAGGTTTTCAGTATGGGATTCACAATAGACCTAGTAGTGTGGCCCCTGCTCCTCCTGCAGAGATGGTTGAGCTAAAGGAGTTGAAATGTCAGCGGGAGCAATAGAAAATTCAGCAAGAGCAGCTGCAGCAGCTCGCTCATAGCATTTCTCGGTTACAGCCTTCGCATCAGCGTAGCCGTTCTCCTCGTAGGGGTCTTGTGTGCAGGCATTGTCAAAAACCTGGCCACTTTGCAAGAGAGTGCGATGGGGTGCGTGCTTCCCCTCAGTCTTACTCGTCCCATGTTCCTATCGCATCTGACAGGCAGTCCCGTCCAGCGCCGGAAAACTAGTAGTGCTACCGGTGGTAGCCAGCCTCAAGTGCCCGGTGTTTTGGGGAAGCACCGTTGGTGCTCTAAAGAGCTTTTTGGGTAGCATGGTCTGGCTTTGTTTGACTTCCCCTCTGTTTTAGAGGCTTCAGTATCTGTCTCCTTATGAGCTTTCTGGCAGGGTAAGGGTTCAAGGTAGTAGGACTTGTCGGATCCCAGCTGGTGCTATGAAGCTGGTAGCAGCCACCTGCTCCGACCAGTACTCAGGCTGTACTGTGCTTTTTGAGCCACTGGATTCCGGTTTGCCGGCTGGACTTCTGGCATCTCCTGCCATAGTACAGGTGGAAAGAGGTACAGTTTATGTACCAGTTGTTAATGTGAGTTCTACTGAGGTGGTGCTCTATCCCCATGTAATGGTAGGTACCCTCCATCCAGTTCATGTTGTTAGCTTGCCTGCTGGTATCACAGAAGTTCCAGCCTGTACAGTGACTGTGAATTCGCAGTCTGCTGTTCCGACAGTTTGGAACCAGATAAAGGGCTTGGATTTTTAGTAGCTCAGGAGCAAGTGAGAGCCCTTCTTCATAAGTACAGCTCTTTTCTCTGTTCATGAGATGGACCTTGGCTGTACTACTCTCATGGCACACGACATCCCGCTTTTGGATGACGTTCTTGTTAAGCAATGCTATAGGCGTATTTCTCCATCTAAGTACGAGATAGTGAAAGACCATAATAATCAGTTGTTAGCGGCACAGGTCATTCGAGAGAGCAGTAGCCCATATGCCTTTCCAATAGTCCTTGCTCAAAAAAAGGACGGTACTCTGCGGATGTGTGTTGATTATCGTCAGTTGAACGCCAAGAAAAGGAAAGACTTATTTCCTTTGCCCTGTATTGAGGAGTCCTTGGATGCCATGACTGGAGCGTGTTGTTTTTCCACCATGGATTTGGCTAGTGGGTACAACCAGGTCCTGGTAACAAAAAAAGATTGTTCCAAGCCTGCCTTTTGTACGCCATTTGGACAGTTCGAATGGAATCATATGCCTTTTGGCCTCTGTAATGCTCCCAGTACCTTTCAGAGATTAGTGAAGCGGATATTTGGTGACCAGACGTGTCTGTCTTTGTTGCTGTATCTTGACTATATCATTATGTTTTCTTCCAGTGTAGAACAGCACTTGCAGAGACTTGAGGTGGTGCTGGGCAGGCTGCAACATGAGGGCCTGAAGGTAAAACTTTTCAAATGTGCGTTTTTCCAACGAGCGGTGCAGTACTTGGGCCATGTGATCTCTGACCAGGGTGTATCCACTGACCCGGGTAAAATCCAGGTGGTAGCCGACTGGCGACTTCCTTCTACTGTCTCAAAGCTGCGATCCTTTCGTGGGTTTGCTAGCTATTACAGATGTAGTCTGTAGTCTTACATAGGCTGGTGGCAGACCTGGGTGGTGCAGGATCGAAGAATAGGGGGAGATCCTCTGCTATTGGGGCATGGACAAAGGAGTCTAGTGCCAGTTTCGAGGCGCTAAAGAGCAAGCTTACCACTGCACCTTTATTAGTGTATGCTGACTTTTCATTACCTTTTGTTTAAGAGATAGATGCGAGTCATTCTGGCCAGAAACGCAATTTTGAAAGTCTCCTTATCCAGCAACTTTGTGGGATTTACGGGATTCAGAAGTCCTGCACCACGCCACATTATCCAGCTGGTAATGGCCAATGTAAGCATTTTAATCGGACCCTTCACAATTTGTTGCGTGCCTTGCCAGTATCTAGGAAGAGAGACTGGGCCTCTTGTTTGCCTCAGATCTTGTTTTGTTATAGTACCACACCCAATCAGTCTACTGTTGAGTCTCTGTTCTATTCAATGTTTGGTCGAGAGGCTCGGCTGCCAGTGAATTTTCTGTTGGGAAGAATTCAGGAGCCAGTTGCAGGCCCTGTTCATGAATGAATTCTGGAGCACCAGACTCGCTGGTGAACGGTATTTAAGGGCGCCCAGGAACGGTTGAGGCTTGCTGCAACTCGCAGAAAGCAAACTCATGACCAGCAGGTGCAAGATGAGCCATTGAGGGAGGGTCAGTTGGTGTACGTGCGTGAGTTTAATGCACGCGGCGTACCGGTTGGAGAGGTTGGCAGGTTCAGTGAACGTACCTGGGTGCTGTAGGTAATTTATTAATTAGGGTTGTTTATTTCCTTGGGTGCAATTCGCAAGGTGGCGTAATTGGCTACAGTTGTTAACAGTAGGGGAGCGGCGGAGTTAAGCCAGCTTGCCACATATTTATGTGATTATTTAATAGATTTTAAAATACAATGATTAGTATCATATTAATTTATCTCACTGTTTATTACATTTGTTTAGGTAGAAGAGTTACATTGTTTTGAAAGTACAATTATAAATGCTTTTCCTAAAAAGCAAAAGTATTAAAAAACTTTTTTTTTTTAATTAGTGGAAACATCCAGCACAATTTTAGAAGGTGGCTCATGAGAATTATGTGCCTCAGATACTTGGAAATTTAACCTCGACATATTACCTGTGTGAAAGTCAAATTTTATTAGTCATTCATAATAATAGTAATTTATGTCTTTTAGTTCCTCTGTATAAAACTGGCCTGATGAGATCCTACCAATCACCTTTTCCCCAAAAAAGTTCTAACTTATGTTGCTCTGCAGCTTCAGTGGCAACTATTCTCAAAATTTGAAATGATTCATTTACTGAATTGTACCACTTTAACTAATAAAAAAAATAAAAACAAGTCTCTGCAAATGGATTCCATCCATGTTACCCATTCAGCAAAGCACCTCTCTCCTCTTGCTGATAGATTTGGGGAAACAGTGAGCCATAACCTATTGTTATTAAACTACCATGCAATAATCTTTATACCATTACACTGTGCTGCTTTCAGGGAAGAGTCAATATCTGTGATAGAACATGATGGTCGGAACAGAAATGTGCAGTCATTAGGCTTCCCAAGAATGAAATGGAGCCTAGAGCATTCAGCTATGCATTTTCAGCACACCAAGGCGTAAGTGATGAAGTGTTTGCCAGATAAGAGTCTCACACTGTCACAACTCGGCTCGCTGAAATTGCTCCCTTGACATAATTGACAATCTATCGGGTTTCTCTCGGGGGAGGTTTTTTGCGTGCGACTAGGTTTTGATATTGATTAGATGTTAGAGGGTGATTAGAATATCATATTATTGCTAAGCTGGCTTCTAAGGATGGATCTGTGAGTTTCGTTGGCGAAGTATCATGTTGCATGTTATCATAGCCTTAATCTTAACAAGCATTGCATGGATGATAATCAGGGCAAGACATGCAAATTTCAATGCAGCAGTCTTATGAAACCATCTGCTGGATTTGTGTTCTCTGATCTTCTTGCATCTGGAGTTCTTTACCTCAAACCCACAAGAGCTGCTTAACACCATTAAAACCCAATATAATGTGCACAGACATGATACAAAACAGAACATATTTAAAAGTGCAGTCTGTAATAAGCAACATCTGTTTGTCAAGGTTTTTAAAGGTTATTTAAGGCAATTTTCACATGAAGATTTTAGGTTTAGGCTTATTAATGACATTTCTTGTAGTTACCCACTAAACAAGTAGGTCCAACAAACAGATGAAAAAAAAAGCTACTTCGTATTGACTTTTGCTAAACACAAGTGTGGCACTGATTATGGTCAAACACTGACTGTGAGCCTCAGAGAACAAGCAGGTAAATAGTGACTGCTTACAAATGATTGTGGAGCGTTTGCTCAGGCTGCGCTCTTGTGCCTACAATCACATCACAGCCATGCTGATATCCAGTACAACAGACCAACCTCAAGTGTAATATTGTTTTTATAGACCAGTTCCACAAACATTATTTTTTTGTCAACAAAATAACAATACCTTTCCTGGTAGAACTAACTTACCACAACTGGTGGAGCTGGAGACTGAAAGTTGAGCTGGTGACCAACAGTTGGTATAATAATAGGGGTGAAAGTAGTTTTAATTAAATAAACCATTGAGGTGTTGGACAGTCCTGTAACTCCCTGTAAGTTTCTCTTGGTATTCCTCTATTCCTTTCAATTTATTACTGAATTATAAAATTGCATTTGATCCATAAACAGATAAAAATTAATTACTCTATGTGAACAGAAACCTGTCAATATAAGACCCAACCCCAAACAAACCTGAAGATCTGTTCTCTGTATGAACTCAAGTATTTTGACCAAGTATAACATAACCCAAGAGTGTATAACAGACATGATCAAAGGTAATATAATGATGTAGATCAAAGAAATTCATTGCACATTCTTAAACAGAACCAACCCTTTAACGTCGACCTTAAATGTAAAAAAATCTGCCATACACATTATAGCGTCAACACAGGAATGGATTAGATGTAGGAAAACTAATTTTCCTTTTTTTTTTAATTGCTTTTCACCCCACATACAGCACAGGGTTCCAACAGTATGAACTGCTTCCATAACATTTCCCAATAATGCAAATAAAACATATCATGACCCATAGCAAAATTTTGTTGTTTAGAATGAGCCTTTTCTTGTCTCATGAGACTGAATTAAGACTGTCTCATTACAAGCTCGACTTTGTCTTTTCTATTTCTTCTAAACCCCACTT
Organism: Clarias gariepinus; assembly: GCF_024256425.1. Lineage (NCBI taxonomy): Eukaryota > Metazoa > Chordata > Actinopteri > Siluriformes > Clariidae > Clarias > Clarias gariepinus. The sequence goes on along the minus strand of NC_071122.1, from coordinate 9,406,158 downwards.
AGAAGAAACAAAGAGACATAACAGACACAAACCGAGACATACTTTTGGGAAACATTTAAGAAAAGTGAGACGTACGTGAGAAACAGACCTGCATTTAAAGGAGAAGCAAATGAGCCATATATAAGACCATAATAAGATTAAAGTCAGATATAAATGAGATGTATGAAACACAAATGAGAAATATTATAGTTTTATTGAACACATCAAAAATCCTCAACAGCATACATTGTAATAAATTAACAATTTACACAACACCAGCAAAACCTGGCAAATCAAGACATTAAATGATGCAATGTCACCCAACCTGACAAAGATATTAAGTGTCACACTGCTCACTTTAAAGTATGATTTATACAGGAGTTTCACAAAGGCCACAGCATTGTGACAATCTCCAGTGAAAAGAATCAGTCAAAAAGAAGATGAAAAATGTTAAAGGAAAATTGGTTGCTTGCTGTATGTAAGGGCTACAGGAACAGGGCCAATGCCAGGAAAAGTTCTCTCTCACCAGCTACATCAGTTCTTTTGTGGTGGATGTTCAACAAGTTCATCCAAAGTCTGCAATTCCTGAAACTGCTTAGTATCGAATGGGGGAGAAGCGGGGAAAAAACACATTTGGACTTTACCTCGCTTGAGAGGCGAGTTTGAGCTTGCTCATGGGCTGGTGCTTACCTGACTGATAATGTGGTGCTGATGGAGACCCTGGAACATTTTCCTGTTATTTCTTTGTTGAGATTCTTGGTCTAAAAAAAGTTAAGTAAAATTTTAAGGTAAAGTAAAATTTTTATAATTACCAAGATAACATTTCCACTAACAAACAAATATATTGGTCTATATAACTGTTGTCTCTAAAGTTACATGTTCTGGTAACTACTGTTTAACACTGAAAAGTCCATAATAAAACTACTGGTTTTCAAAAACTGATCATGTACTGTAGTAACGTTAACTTACTTTTTTTTTTTTTTAAAGAGGTAAAAAGTAACTTATGTCAAACCACACTGGTTAACTTAGGGCATGCCTAATAATAATACTGTAACAAGCTGACTTATTTTTACAAAAAATTAAAAATTACATTAAATTTTATTTTTTTTATTTTTTAGATACCAAGATACGCTAATCCACATGCTAAACCACCCACAGGTAGCATTTGCAATTTCCTTTTTTCAATTTAAGAAGAAACATAAGCTGTGTAAATTTCAGCTAAGTAGACCACAGGCTCTGTGGTTTTAAATTACATTTTGACTCCTTGTCAATAATTATTAATTTTTGGCTATAGTTCCATTAATCAAAATATTACAATGCAGCTAAGGACATATTAGAATAAACGGAATGAGTAGCTCATCTCTCATATCTTCCAGTCGTTCGTTCTTTTGAATCACGTGACAAAAGAACAAACGACTCGGGACTTGAAGACTCATTGAGGAGACTCAAGTATATAAAAAAGTACTAAACACTCTTTAGTGTAGATTGCACTGTTTGTCAGAGAACCCTAGCTCTTAAACCCCAAAGCATTTTTAGCCATTCTTTGCATTATGTTTTAATCAATATACTGTATAAGATTGTGCAATAAAGAGTGACATTTTTTCAGCAGAATATATTCTTTAATATAAAGAACTTAATTTTATTTCTATTTAACTAACTATACACACATGACTAAGCAAAGATTTTAAAAAGGATCATATCAGAACATATCAGAATGCCCAAATGCACAGTTTACAAGTACCATATACTTTACAGTATGTATGGAAAACACTGCTTTGGGGAAACTACTGTAAATATGAACTATCTCTAAAATTTAAAGGTAATGAGCCACATTTAAGACACCTTTAGGAAGATGCAGAAAACAGATAAAATTTCCTTCATGTCTCAAAAACAGCTTATTTCTCTCTAGGAGACAAATAAGAGATTAAAATGAGATCTCATATTGGAGTTTTCTTTCTATGGGGATGCATTGCTAACCTCACCTTACTTTTTCACACAAATCTTAGCACTTAATTATGACACTTAAATATACTTATTTAAAAAAAAATAAAGTAGCAGATGTATTATTTACTTTGCTATTACAAAATTAATTAAAATTATAATTACAGATTTAACTCCTTGCTTGTTTATTTGATGTGATCCAAACTTAATGCCTGTCCAACAGGCTGATGTAACGTTCTATGCCGTTCTTTTCCATTACACTTCCGGGAAATTCAGTTAATTACACAATTTTTTTTTCAGAAAAACCATAACCAATCATGTGCGTCTCAGCAGATGAAAGTGTTTCATGGACAGGCAATGCCTATCTTTTCAGCGTAAAGAATGCAATACAATTACCAGATAAAATCTAAGTTAATGAGATAATTTGTCAAACTGTCAGTGCTGTGCTTGAGAGCAAGATTAAAAACTGAAAGATGCATTTTTTAAATATTGTTTAAAGTAAATGTGCATTTTAATAATGCATTTCATTTCTCAAAGCAGATTTAATTAATAAAGCAAGCTCCCCAGGCAGTAATTAAATAGGTCAGAGAAGCCCCCTGGTTAGGAAGGGTGATTTCTTTGGTTCATTTATACCTTGTCCCAGGTTATGCAAGAATCCCAGCCTGCATGATCAAGATGTACTGTATAGGGACGAAAGAAATAATATCAGTGCATAGTGTGTACTAAGTATTTTTATTTTTACATGGTTAATTTACCCACTGGTTAATTTATTCATCCGTTTATCTTCAGTAACCCTTAACCTGTTTTATCGAGGTGATGGTCACAATTAAGGGCAGCCAATCCAGTTACCTGTATGTTTAGTAGGTGAATTAAACCCATATGCACAAAGAGCAAACTTCTGAAATGTCATTCAGAGGGAATTTACAAAAAAGGTGTTCAAGTCAAACCAGGACTTAGATTAAATTTATCATGAATGATGGTATAAAACCAATTGACATTTACAGAAGAATTCATGCTCAGCACAGTGATGAGACTTTCATCAGCAGTAAAATATGTAAATAGTGCAAAGGTTTTAAAGGTTATGCCTCCATAAATGAAGTTCCAGGAGCCCACTGCAGTCTGTCCCATGAACATTCAACAAGTGGAACATGTGATAATTAAAAATCAGTGGATTGTGGCTGAGACACATCTGTCTGTGGGACGTGTACGTAATTATTCACCAACACCACTTGTACATTACTGGAACTCATCTGGGAGTTATTGCCACATTCACGTAAATTACTGACCTTGCAACAAGCCATTTCCACATTTCAAATTTCACCATAGCCTTTTTAAGTTTAAAAATGACAGACATAGAAAAATAAGTGTATTTGTTACTCTCATAACGCTGTTCTGTTTGTTATTCTGCATAATCAAAAGTCCTGGTTTGACTTAAACAACCTTAATCAAGTTCAGATCTATTTATTTATGTAAGGTGATCTTTACCACTGGTAAAAGTCACTGTGGGGGATCCTGAAGGAGCACAATCCAGAAAGTAATAAAAATTATTTGATTCTTCGAAAATTATCATATTTTTTTATTATAATTATTTTATCGCAATAATATACTTTGACAACAATTTTTTTAAATATTGTTTATAGTAAATGTGCATTTTAATAAAAAATTATACCAGACCCAAGGCGAGAATCAAACCCTGGAGGTGTGAGACCATAGTTCAACACACTATACCACCATTCCAACCCCTCAGATACATTTGGTAGACAAAGATAAATACCTGTACGAGTTTAAACCTCCTCTTCTTTGTCTTTCGGCTGTTCCCTTTCAGGGGTCGCCACAGCGAATCATCTGCCTCCATCTAACCCTATCCTCTGCATCCTCTTCTCTCACACCAACTAACTTCATGTCCTTTCTCACTGCATCCATAAATCTCCTCTTTGGTCTTTCTCTAGACCTCCTGCCTGGCAGTTCCAACCTCAGCATCCTTCTACCGATATAAGTATCGGTAGAAGGATGTACGAGTTTAAACCAACGGTAACAAATTTATTTCTATTTGAGACCATCTATAAACTGGAATGATGTACAGTAGCTGAATTTAAACACTATGCTTATACGGCTGTTGCCACCTCCCATGTTTTCGAGTGTTCCATGTTTTGGGGGTCATCCTATTTATTACTTAAAAAAAATTATACAATTAAATTCTTAGTATGAAAAAGCTACAGAAACAATGTTACTACCCTAGTGTACACGCAAGGTTATTCACCTGCCAAAATGTAAGATTGCATGTATGTTATCTCCTGAGTGTTTTGAGGTAAATGCGGATCATTTTGAATTTTGAGATGAATTCCTCCAGCTGCAAAACAAATTCCAATATGTAGTATGTCCTATCTTGTTTTCTGCTTACTGACCTTATCCACATCTGACACTCTACAGTATGTCAGTTTAGTGCATGCAGCCATCCATCACACACTTTAACCCAGGGTAGGTCATACACTCTGATGGCAAACCATAAATGTTATGGTGCGGGCAATTTGCAAGGAAAGGGGAAATACTGTAACTCAGGTTTTTCACCCACTTACTTAACTTAGTTTGCTGACGTTATATATAGTCCATGAGTTTCCTTTTTGCAGTATCGACAAACAAGGTAAGGCCCTTTACATGTTTAGGAGAATTTTAAAAGATTTTAGGTGTGAATGTTTTTTGTTCAAAAAGGAAATTTAAGCCCAATGATTCCATAATTCTTGGTACAAATTGCTTAAAATTCTTAAATCATGATAAGCCATGGGGAGATACGCAATAAGATCATGGCTTACTGGGATGTGCGGGGATTACCAGTAGTGTTCTGCAGTTTGCCAGACTAAGAATGGGCTAGGAATTTTTTGAACGTTTGCACTGGAGCTTTTTAATTTTTATTTTTTTCTTAAAGACTCATAGTTCGACTGCCTTCAACCGCCTATTTTGCTAAGGACAAGCATGATACTGTATCACCTGAGAGTGAACTATAATATTTCTTCAGTCATTTTTTTGATACAGGAAATATGTTGTCCATAATAAAATCTGAAATCTGCTGGCTAATGAACAGTAGTATTCATCTTTTTAGGTCTAGACTGCTGATCCACTGGAATTTGCATGCACCAAGAAATTCCATGTCCAAGAAAAAAATACCCAGTGAATGTCAGATCTTTAAGTGAAAAAAAATGCATTTTTGATTCCAGAGGTCAGAGTTTAATTTATTTGTGCTGTTACAGTAACACAAATAACTTGTTGTGATTACAGTGTACATTACAACCGATGTATCTTGAAGAGCATATTTGAATCCACAATACGTTGAAGCAGCTGGGCTACAGCAGCAGAAGACTACACCAGGTGCTTCTCCTGTTAGCTACAGTAAGAACAGGAATTTGAGGTTCACAGTTCACAAGACTCACTAAAATTTAGCTTTAGATTGTAAAAATGTTGTCTGCTCTATTTCTGATGCGACATTTAGACAGTAAGGTCAGAATTCAGTATAAAAAACATGAGTTAAAACTGAGAATAGTTTAACTAAGTACTGTTGCTGACCATGCCCATCCCTTGTCACATAGCTAAAATCATTTTAAACTGTTTTCTTGAACATGATAATGAGTTCACTGTACTCAATGTCCTCTACAGTTACCAGATCTTAATCCAATAAAGTACCTTTGGGATGTGGTGGAACGGGAAATTTCCATCAAGACTGCATTTGAAGCCGATAAAATCTGCAGCAAATGCCTGATTCTATCATGTTACTATTTTGTAACAAACATCATGGAAGAGGGGAACTGGGTTTTAGGAAGCTTTATTTATACAAGGAACCCACTGTAAAAACTCTTTTTGAACAGTGCCAGTATATGGCAGCCAAGGAAACCCTTTTAGGTGGTTAAATGATTTATCATATTTTAACATGCTTAAAAATTACAGTAGACAGTTAAGAGTAGACATCAGTCCAAAATGGATTCTAACTAGTAAAAGCAGTATGGTAAATAAATGTAAAAACTTAAATATAGTAACTACTGAACTACTACTGTAGACACATTTTTAACATTTGGTTGTTTTAATTAACTTAAGATATTAAGCCTATAACAGAAACTTTGCATAAAGTAGCCTGCGTACATGATTTTACAATTTCTTTATACAGTATAAAAACATTATGATTTCACTGTCTATTATAATATATTCTATTTTTACAAAGAGCGCATTTTATGACCTTTACAGATTTTTTATTAACCAATCACAGTCCTAGAAATGCTGTGTCATCCCTAGCAATGGGGTCAACCACATTTCTCACTAAGATAAAGGTTTTGTACTTCCCTTCCTCAGGAAAGTTTCCTAAATCACTTCTAGTCTAAGACTTCCAGCTAGGACACTTCTAGTCTTAAGACTTTTTGAGCTAAGATAGGAACTCTCTGAGAGAATTCTAAGAAGCTTTGTAAACATGGGCCCTGATGACCTGCAAAGGCTAAAAAAAACTATTAAAATTTTATTCCAATTCAACTGGAAAACCTATTTCTACACAAAACGTTACAAACATTTTCACAGCCAGAATCTGAATACTAACTAAATCTATTAAGCTTATGACCATCCTCTGCCCTTATATATCACAATAATTGACTTTTGTCACCTTCCTCTATGCACCATCATAATATTCCGTATTCAATTTATTTCAGTATATGTATTCATGTTGCAACACTAAATAATGAGGAAAAATTCAAGAGGGAATCACTGCAAACTGTTTTCTGTATTTAGGCTCAATTCACTCCCATTATAAGGCAAATACAGTAAGTCAGTACATATACATAAACTCCAGAGACAAACTCCAATGAAGTAAGTCTAATGAAATGTCAGTGAGAAAAGATTAATGAACATCGATAGCACAGACTTTGGGGAAAGTTGAATAAATTATTAGAAAGTTTGTGAACTTTCATATAGGAAAATACATTAAAAATCCTATCTGTGTAGAGAATATTCCCATGTCTATTTACAGTTCATTATTAAATGCTTGGACTACAGTCTGGACTAATCCGCTAGCATTAGCTTTTTACATAGAGTTTCTACAATTCACTTTTTTTTCGTGACAGTTCTATTTTAGAAATGTTTTAAAGTTAATATAGTTCAAATCAGACAACTGAGCCGAAGTTTTCATACATTTCAGATGTGATGCTCTTGGCCAGCATTTCATTTAGTTGACAACCTTCAAAAAAGAAGTCTGCCACTTTTCTTTATAAGAACTGTGAAGAGGAAAAACACATTATTATCAAAATGGATGGACAGACAAGTTGCCATTCAAGCCAAGTGCTATATTCTCTTCTTTTCATCCAGTATCATTAGGTTTCCCTACACAGTTTCCTTTCACACACCCTTCCTCGCGCTTTCTCTCACAAAGACACACACTTATCGTAAATTAGTGAGCAGCCCAACCTTCACCTCACCGGTAGCTCATTCTTGACTTATCAAAAAGCTGCTATTTGCGATCTTCTCACATCCGAGCGATACCACTGAAAGAGAAATGAGCTATATCTTCAAGGTGCATGTCTCCAAGCCATGATCACTAGGTTGACGTTTTAAAGATGGAGCACCATAAAGAAAAGACGTAGAAATCCGGACACAGAATAAAATTCTGCAGTATATAAGGGTTTCAGTGACAGGACTTTAATATTGTGTCCTTCTACTTTTTAAAGGGTGTGTTGTAATTTCAAAAGGAGGCAAGTGTAAAAAATTGGATCATTTATAGACAGCAAGTAAAGTGTAGTCTAAAATACATTTGAAATATTTTCAATTAAGTCAGTTTTAAGTAGATTTTATGTGTTTATTATTTTTAACATTGAACTTTGTCACAAAGCAGCTCTATAGAAATCATAATATACACATTAACTTCATTAAGTATACCTGTTCAATTGCTTTCAGTTAATCATGAATCACACATTGAATGTACCATGTTTTTTTTTTTTTGTGCCAGTCAGGCTGGTTTGCATATTTCAGAAACTGCTGATCCACAGGGATTTTCACACCCAACCACCTAAATGGATTACAGAGAATAGTCTCTAGAAAAGAAAATGCCTTATTGATGCCATAAGTCAGAGGAGACTTCACAGACAGGTACGAGTTCAGAATACACAACACATCAAATCTTGAAGCAGATGGCTACAACAGTAGAAGACCACACCGGGTGCCACTCATTTACATTAACATTTAGGCATTTGGAAGCTGCTCTTATCAGAGCGACTTACAAAATGCGTAAGTTTTCATCATTGGGTAGATCCCCACTGAGTTACTAGGTCAAGTGCCATCAGTCAAACACTATTGGGAAGTTTAGGGTTTTTTTTTTTTTTAAGGGAGAGATTAACCTATGTACTGAAGAAACAGATATAGGATAGGAAGATATAGATAGGAAGTTCCTTTCACCATCTAGGTGCCAAGACAGGAAAGAGTCTACATGCAAGTGTTTCTTGATTTCTGAGAGATGGTGGGACCAGCCGAGCAGTGCTGGAGGATCGGAGGGAACATGATGCGGTGAGTGGTGTGATTAGAGCTGAGAGATAAGTGGGTGCTGGGCCGTTTTTAGCTTTGTAGGCGAGCATCAGGGTTTTGAATTCGATGCAGGCAGCTACAGGAACATGGGAAGGTTGAAAACAAGACGTGCAGCTGCATTCTGGATCAGCTGCAGAGAACGAATGGTGGACAGAGGGAGACCTGCCAATAGTGAGTTGCAGTACAGTTTCAAAATAACAAGGGACTGAACAAGCACCTGAGTATCACTTCGAGGGTGCGCCCCAGAATCTACTATCTTTGTGCTGCTAAGAAAGCATGTCTTCCTTGTGATGTTTAAGTGCAAATATACTTAACTTTTATACGGCCAGTTCTTGAGTATGCTACTCCAGTATGGGGTGGATTACCTAAAGGTCTCTCTGAGGAGTTAGATCCAAAAACGATGCTGTCAGATAATAGGTATTCCAACTTCTACTCTCCCAACATTAAGTGAAAGGCGTGATGAAGCCACCATACGTACTTTTACTAAAATACTGAGGGACAGTTCATCGCCGCTGCATTGTTTCCTGCCTATGGCTCCAACACCTACATATTCTTTTCGGCGGCACAGGATATTCTTTATACCAAGAAGTAAAACCAAACGTCATGAACTCTTCTTTATTCCCTGTGCTTTTAAATTGTATGACACTGTTTCATAGATAATTTACATGTGCTCGATTAGGATGCCTTTTCTGTGTATATGTGTTATTTATTTTATTTTCCTTTATTTTAAACTAAGTAACTGATTGTTTTAAAGTATGTGTATATTTGACACATTTCAGGGTTTTGTACTGCAATGCCCTGCCTTGTCAAATTTGAATAAATAACTTCTAACTTCTGTGAAGAAAGAAATGACCCAATTTGTCTGATGTTGTATATACAGTAAGAAATCGACAAGAGCTAGTGAGGTTAGTAACATGTAGTAAAAAAAAATGACAGTTGACCCAGTGGGACACCAGTAGAGAGTCTGCATTGGGCAGATGATCCCCTCCATGTCACCCAATACGACCTATCTTCCAGATAGGAAGCAAACCATTGCCATGCTGTGGCACAGACTCTAAGACTTCCAAGAAGAGACAAGAGAATCTGGTGTTTCAAAGTGTCAAATGCAGCTGAGAGGTCCAGGAGGACGAGGACAGATGACAGCCCAGCCGATCTAGCAGAATGGAGCCTCTCAGTGACTGTCGGAGGGGCAGTCTCTTTGGAATGAGTCGCTTTGAATCCGGATTGCTTGGGATCATTGAGGTTGTTCTGCGAAAGACGAAGAGCATACAGCAGCCCTTTTTGTTCACATCCCCAGAATATGTTACATTTCTGCAGTGCTACAGGTTCACATACAGTCACTGTACGTGCTACAGGTTGACGTAAGGTACTCCTATTAGCTACAGTAAACAGGAAACTAAGCCTACAATTCACATTGGCTTAGGAAAACTGGACAATAGACAATTGGAAAAATGTTGTCTGGTCTGATGAGTCTTGATTTCTGGTGAAATACAATTGAGCATGGTTTAAATTCCACAGCCTACCTTAGCATTGTTGCTGCACATGGCCATCCCATTATGACCACAGGATAGTACAGTATGCCATGTCACAAAGGTAAAATCGCTGTAGGTAAAAAACTGGTTTCATAAACATGACTATGAGTTCACTGTACTCAAATTGCCTCCACAGTCACCAGAGCTCAATCCAATAGAGAGCCATTGAGATGTGATGGAAAGGGAGATTCACATCATGGATGTGCACAAATCTGATGTAATATGATGCGATAACAGTTCTCTAATTAGATTTCCCGTGCAAACAGCACTTTCATTTTATTACAATGCTGCAAGTTCTACACTCTTACCTGAGCATGGAAAATATTGTGTGGTTATAATAAAGAATATCAGGAGTGGTACATGTGTCACTGTATTGGTCTATTAAAATGGAATGGAATAATGCACTTTCCTACTTAACTATTTTAACTATGTTTTTTCTTTCTTTGTTTTTTTTTTATGCCAGGTCTCTGTCCACTGCCAAATAATTATTAAAAAGTGATTGAACTCTGAATCTAAAAGAAGTAAATCAACCTCATGTTTTTTGGCTGACAGGTAAAAAAAAAAATTGCTGAACTGAACCAACATGTACCTGTACATGAACCTGTAGCACTACATGTTCTGGGCATGTAAATAAAAAGGGCTGCAGTATGCTTCTAGCATATGAATACCGATCAAAAATACACTTGACCTAACTATACAAATTAATAATCTTCAAATCTTAATAACAGACTTTCAGGAGCTGCTTCATTCTTGAAAGTGATCGAAAGCAAATGTTCTTTGCTTCTGGGATTTTCTTGCAGCGATGTAGTGATGCCTCCCACACACATACACACATACACACACAAAGTACACACCCACATACAATCATGTTCAAACATCCTTAAAAGATCCATTCCTCCTTTTTCTGCTGCCCATCCACTTGGGAGAAGCAAATCTGCTCAGACAGTGCAAATTCGATCTGGGAAGTGCACCTGATTGAATCAGCTTGGATTGGCTTCTATATTCATGTGCGCAATAGCAGCCTAGGACTGGAGCTAGTTTTCTGTCTCAGTGAAGCGCAACAGCCCCATCTGCAGGTGACTACCCTCGGCTGGACACGAGAAAGAAAGGCATTTTCCAGTACGGTGTTTTCATTATTCCAAGTGTATGGGATCACAGCTGCAAGAGGCAGGACCGGTGGATTGTGAAATGTCTTTGCTAATATTTTAAAGAAGTTTAAGATGTTTAGAGAAATGGGCCGATGAAAAATATTGCTGCAAATTTGCCATTTTGGAGCACTTATTTGTCATTAAAACCACTTTTTGTAAAGCATTTTAATGTTTGAAGCCTACTACTGTACAGTATATACACCAATCAGCCATAACAACAAAACATTGTGTGTAGGTTCCCAGGGTGCCATCTGGGCAGCTCTTACCCCTTGGGCTGTGACACCACAAGACCTCTGGGGGTGTTCTGTGCAGTGCTGTGTGCAGGATGATAGCAGTAGATTTTTTAACGTCACCCAGAGCATCCCTTGGATGCCTGATCAGATTGAAATTTGTGGAGTTTCAAGTCTGGGTTGGCAATCTTGGGCTTTTTCCCTGTTGGGCATTGTGCATTGCAGGCTGTAGTGGAGGTGCCGGTGTCTTTCTTTTGTGGCTAGCATTGATGTTTTTTTTTTTGCCAATTTGTACTGCATTTTCTTTTCTCTGGGATCAGACAGGACTTTGGTCTCCACAGGCATGGGTGAGTCTTGTGTGCCCATGAGCTTGTCACCAGTTTACTGGTATAAATTGATAACCCATGTGTTACTGTTATATGTTATATGTTACTGTTGCGGCTGATCGGTGTACAGATTTTGTACTAATAAATTAAAAAAACTGGTCTATTGCAATAATTCAACAACACAAATAAAAACAAGTTTGGTTTAAAAAGAAATCAAAATGTATCCATAATTAATTTGCACCAGACACATGAGAGCCCGTTTAAGGATTACACCACAGTGCCTCTACAGAATCATAACGCTTCACGGATGCAGATTAATGCTATTTTCCAAAAGCATAAAACTTACTCGAAAGTATGTAATAAGCATAAACTGACACTGCTAACGTACAGTCAGAGGGGAAAAATCGTTTTCAGTGCAATCCGTCTACTTACAAGAAGATACTATAGCTCAGGGATAAGCCCGCTGTGTATTGCGATAGCCGCCACAAGCAAAAAAACACCAAGGTACAGTACATACACTTATACTGTACAGACTAACACACACTACACCACTTTTATCCTAAGTGCCAGATCCTAGTTCAGCAGCATCTTTCTCTCTCTCTCTTTCTGTAAGCAAAAAATGCACATCTTTTCAGGAAGTGAGGAGCACAGGGATCAGTCATAGTCGTTGCTTATCGTGGCACTAAGCCAGTCTTTTACTTCTAGTGATGTGGAAGAGTGGCTCTGATGTGTTGCTGACTACACTGACTACACAGTTTCACTGAAGAACATCCAAGAATGTAGACAAGTGGCTCTTAGACTGTACAGAGAAACGATGGCGTGTTTGAAGTACAGAAAAAGAGGCAGCTACACTTAGCTGGTGAGATCAAGGAATTAACCAGAAACTTTCATTTCTCTTTACTTGAAAATTTGTCAACTGTATTGCTGTTACAGATGAAACACTTTTGAGTGAAATTTAAGTTCATAATCACATTTGTTTGTGAAACCATACATTGAGCTTGCTACTATGTTACCTTTTATTGCATATTTCACAAAACACTGGTGTGAAGGGCACACAAGCAATGGAGAGAGAGACCAACACTCAAAGAAAAATTAGCCAATCGACAGATATAACAAAAGAGCTGGGACAAAACAAGAACAAATAAACAAAATAAGCACAGATACGGTACAGTATGTGTAATAAAGGAAAAGTAATAGTAGTGCTTATAGTAACAATTAAATAACACCCTATATACTATAGAGATGAGGGTAATTAACTTTTTTTTATTATAAAAAGACAAATAAAATAAGAATTATTATTTTTTTAATTGGATAGCAACACAACGCCCTTGGATAGCAGTCCTCTGGGTTTAATCCTAAGTTTAAGCTTTAGCTCTTCTACGAGCATCTCACTGTAATGAAAAATGTTGATTGTTGAACCTTTTTTCTGATAATGTTTCAATACTGGGCCTTGAGAATCCCAGAAAACTGTAAACATTACTATTCCAGCTGATGGTTGACTTTTAATTTTTTTTTTTTTTTTTATGGCCGATTAAGGATGTTTCCATTCCATACTGTTTACTCTCAGGGTCATAATGATGAATTTATTTTTCATCACCAATAATAATTCTCTTTAAGAAACTTTCACCTTAGAATATAAATCTAAATTTTGTTTGCAGATATCCAAACACTTTCTTTATACTGCGCAGAAGTCTTTAATAAATAATACCCTCAGGCTACAAAAAAGAGAGAGAAAAGAAAAACCACTGCACACTGCTCTTCTTTCATGCAAATCAACAAGTGGGATGACCATTTTTGCCAGCACCTCAGTTACAAATGAGCTGATGTAGTTTTAATATAACTGGAATGCAAATCATTTTTAACTCACTCTCTTATAATGGTCTACAGTTAGATAAAGAGATCATGCATGTGACATTACACCAGATCCAGAACCAAACCAGCTGCCAATTTGACAGACAATCTGTCTGCAGTTTTGCTAAACATTATAGATACCAGTTATAAAAATCTTTACGACGCCAGACAGGAGTTGCACATGTCAGGTGGAGTCAAAAGAAGTCAAAAAAACTGGAAAGTGGTTTTATCAGCTTCCCACTGAGGAAAAGAAAAGAGATTTGTGGTTATCAGCCATCCAGTGAGAAGATAATTCTGGTCAAAGATGAGCCTCTATTATTGGTCACTGGGGCTTGTGTAGTGGGGAGATAGGGCTAATTCTGGTCAAAGATGAAGCTCTGTTGGCTTGTGTAGTGACTATTTAATTTTTAACCATGAAAGAAATCAAATGTACATGATGTTATGTTTACTACGTTAGAGAATGGGCAGGGGTTAAAGAAAGACAGTGCTGTGAATGTTTTTATTTGCATTATTAGGTTTCTTATAGTGCTTAGTTAGCATCTGGTATACTTTTAATATTAATCTTTCAAAGCTAAAATCAGCTAGATTTTCTTTTTTTTACAATCCAGTTTTCTAATTGCACCAGTCTTAGCATGCATGCTAAATGACTAATCACACCATTTTGACCACATGTGCAGTGACTTCAGTTACTCATCAGTCAGTCAGACAGCACAGATGGCAGTGTGACAGTTGGATGGAAAGGTATGAAGAAAAATAGGTTAGAAACTGAACAACAGTGCAAACTGCCACCTATGAAGCTTTGATATAGGACAGTATCATTAGCTATAGGGAAAAGGTTGTAGACTTCCTATACTAGGAATAGAGAAAGTAATTGATAGATCCTTTTACTACCGCTTATAACTCTGTGGAAGGTTGCGCATACAGTATATGATCACCCAGAATTCTGCTAAGTTGAGTGCAACTCCACACAGACCTATTGTAAGTAGTATCAACTCAGTTATTTACAATTACCAAACATCTAGCCACCATACTAGCCCCTTAGTTGGCCAAACTTTCCAAATTAACAGTTTACTGGATTGTATTTACAAGCAAAAAACAAGTGTGTCCCCAATTGTGGGCAATCTGTAAATGGAAGAAGTAGAAAATACTGCCCTGGGCTCTTTTACAGAAATTATACCTAGCCACTGGTACAAATATGTGGATGACATCTGGGTCAAAAACAAACCACAGTAGGTGGAAGGTTTAACAAAACACCTTAATGCTGTTTTCAGTAGCATCAAGTTTATACAGGAGAGTGTTACATGCTACAGACTTTCTTTATTGATTGTGCAGTACTGTACATACAGTATTGAAGGGGACAGAAGCCTCAACATTGAGGTATAAGAAAATCCAGATCACCAAGACACAGATTTACTCTTTAGTACCACCATTTGGAGCACAAACTCCACCAGGCTGAAAATGTACCTACCAGGCACAAACACACAATTTCTCAAGAACTGTGGCTACCCAAATTGGGCTTTCAATAACTCTACAAAAACATCTAATAAGAGTATGTCCACAACAGACAGAGAAGACAAAGAGCTACAAATGGACCAACATTGTCATCCCATACACAGTCCAATGCACCAAATAATACCCAGATTTGTACATTGGATAAACCAAACATCCACTTCACAAATGCATTGCACAACACAGGAGAGCCAGCTCCTCAAAACAAGACTGCACTTTCTATTGTCCTCTGGAAGACAAGGGTTACTCTTTCAAAGACAGCAATGTCCAAAGTCTTTAAACAAAAGATCAATTTAAAAAAAGTTATAAAAAGGATTGCAAACTCACTTTCAACAGAGGGGGTGGCCATAAACACCACTTATTACACATGTACTATGCAGTTCATCACTCCCAAGGTGGTTTCACAGTCTTTCATAACTCGACACAGGTGGCCCTAATGACACACATGTGAAACAACCCAAAGGTCATCTTTACACCAGATTTTCACTGGGAGCGGATCTCTGACGTCACATGTGCAACATTATCTTGTTTTGTGTTCTGCATGGCAACTGGCAAAACACAGTGGCTTGTAGACCTTTGTTTGAATGGTTGAATAATTTTATATAAATCAAACAGTTTTATTTAAATAGTAGATGTTTTGATTCTGGTATTATGTGTCTAAAAGGGGTGATAGGAGATTATATGGGTTCAGTTTGGTGGCGGTGGTGTAAGTAAATTTTAAACTATTTCCAGACAGAATTTGACTTAGTGGTTTTGTTCCTGATGTATGCAGATTGTTTTTTTCCGTTAATATATAATTAATTTTTAAAACTCTTCCATGAATGAGCTCAGTGGTATTCTTTGCTTTCCAGTTCCAGAGGATAGTTACTTGCTAGCACTGTCAGAAAAACTGGTTCAGCTTCGGTAGTTACATTAATTAAGAAGGACATCCCATAAGAACTTTTACTATGATACAGTATTTACTAAAGTGTTGTTTGGTACACTGTGGTACATACCATATTTTATGTAAATTATGGTGTATTATAGTACATATCATAATATAGAATAGTATAACTGTGGAACAGACATAACAATGATAGGTACTATTGGACTTTATAGAGTACCAGGTTACATACTAATATGGCACTTCAGTGAGTACTATAATATGTATCACAGTATCTAATAATATGGTACTTATTGGGTGCTACAGTGGCTAACAAGGTTCAGCAGGTGTCTAATATGGTATGTTTGCATATAGTGTACAATTTTGAATATGTTAGTACATTCTATTGTACGGCATGGTACAAACCAGGCAGTACCATCCTAAATATCTGCTGAAATTTGTTTCCCAGTAAGTACAGTACCATTGAATTTACCAGAGTATTATGTTTTAACCTGTGGAGGATACCAATCCTCACTGGCACTGCAGAGGATTTGCATTTGAGTCGAGGTAGATCCAAAGTCTATCCCAAAGACACCGGATTCCAGTCCATCACTGGGAAGCAAGCACATCCAGGAACATGCTCACAAATCCATGTACTGGTATGTTGATGGATGGAGGACTGCCTGAGCTGTCTGGGTTAAAACAGGGACCCTGGAACTGTGAGACAGCAGAGTTCATGGAGAGGCCTTTGCTATAATGCGCCCTACTTAAAGTCATAAGACTTTTCAAAACAATTACAATTGCATGCCTGCAGATACTCAGTACAGCTAATGGTTTCACTGAAAAAGAACAAGACCGATGGCATGTCGTGTCTTTGTGGAAATGTCATCTATCAGGTGTGTAGGAGCAGAACAGCAGCAGTCATCTGTGTAATCCAAGACATCAAGAGGACAAGTCTTACTAAAAGCTAGCTATTTGGACTATGGAAACTCCAATAGAAAAAGTAATATTAAATAACATCCACAGTATATAAGTAAAAGCATTATGACCGGAGATTTCCTGAAACAAAAGCAAGAAAAACAGCTTTCTAGGGGAATTGAATTATATTATTTCACAGTAATGAACTCAAAATATTATGCGTTCTCTGGGACAACTGTGCATTGTTATCATGAGCACAAGGGCCAAAATAACTAATTACCAATGGAAAAAGAGTGGAGGTGTTAGGAATAGAGTGACAGTTAATATCTAATAATTCAGAACATCTACACAACTGCCAATCATTCCATACTCAAAAATTTGAAAGATCTGTAACACAAAAGTGACAGAAAAAAACAATGTTTTAACAAACATATCAAGCGTATCACTAGCAAGGGACAACCTTTGGTTTTAAAAGAAGGAGTCCAGTGTGGAAGTGATTTATGTCACAGACCCTTTTTTTTTTTTTATCGATTAACTGGGATTGAGGCAAAGTCAGCTCCTTGCAAGACTGGAGCTCTAGAAGAGAAGAGCCACAGAAGATAATGACAACCAGAGATCTCACAGTTGAGCTTCAAAAAACATATGGTTGATGTACAGTAACTAAGGGTTTGTCTAGTGGTCCACTGAGTTATACAGTTTATTATCACTAGTTTTATCTTGTGTGGCTCTGCCCTTCTAGAGGTTTACAACAAAGGGAACTTTTATTGCCGAATATTTTCCCAATAAATATTTGACACCTCTTTAGTACAAGTACTGTAAACAAATTTGGCCAAAATTAATTGACATTTTTAAATAAAGACATAATAGATGATCAATATTTACTGCATGGTATTTAGTGCACACACAACCTACCTTTGTTGGGTCAATCAATGGATTATTTGAATGTCTCCGTTTTCTGAACTCAAGCACTTAAAGGCTTCTTTGATTGTCACAGTTCAATACATGACAGTTATCTTTACCTAAGAACGCTTCTTGTTCTAAGAGGGTACATTAAGGATAAACTCAAGTCATGCCTCCATTACCGAGAACTCTCTCCTGAACAACAGCCTACAAATACCTAATAGCACTTTAAAGAGCAAATATCTGTCCTCCTCCATTTTTACGCCATGTGGGATAAGAGATTAAAGAAGCACTTACTGAAAGATGAATCTGAAGCGCCGTAGTACCCAATAATCACTAGACTTGTCGTCAGGGAAATGCACAAGTTATTGATTGCTA
This sequence comes from Clarias gariepinus, assembly GCF_024256425.1. Classification (NCBI taxonomy): domain Eukaryota; kingdom Metazoa; phylum Chordata; class Actinopteri; order Siluriformes; family Clariidae; genus Clarias; species Clarias gariepinus. The sequence goes on along the minus strand of NC_071122.1, from coordinate 9,388,041 downwards.
TACAAATGCTGAAGGATTGTCCTGTAGTGATATGTGTAGTCTACTGATTCATAATTATGAAACGTATTACTGAGCTGCACGAGATACTGAAGTCTCTAATTAAAAGAAGCCCCAGTGACAAAATGTGTTACTGAAAGGAATTTAAACATTATTAATGCATTTCAAGCAAGTTATTTATTCAGCAAGAACAAGGCCTTAAACCTTCTGCACCTCAAGCTTTGTGTTTACATCATTGGCATTTATCCCCTATGAATTTCCACTCAGTCTTAGAGAACTTCTTAGCGAATTACTATTAAGTTCTTTTTCTTTTTTTCTTCATTATGTGAAATGTCATTGTGTCCCATGTGTGCAGTTTACCAGCTACAAACTCCAATCTGAGGTAAAAATATATTTGTCTGTACTTGCTCACTAGGGAGGTTTTTTGGAAATTCAGAATGATATACTGGGAGAAAAAAAAAATAATTACAAACAACAAACAACTATTTTATTCAAGATAAGGCAGCTTAAAAGCCATTTTTTGCAGTAAAACATCACACAAAAATGGTCCCAGTAAAAAAATTCGGATACTCCTTTCTAATTCAATTATTTTTCTTTATTTTTATTGTTTCCAACACTGTACAGGGTATTTCAAAAAGAATGAACCGATTTCACTATTCAATATTTTATTAAGTAAAAAGTAATACAAAACTCGAGCCAAGTCATATGTATTCTACTCACAATAAACTTTTATTTCCTGTCTTACAAGTGACAGACTCATTCCATAACGATGCTTGAGAACTGAAGCAATTAGTCATAAAATCGGGTCATTCTTTTAGCATTACCCTGTATATTAACAATGAAAAACAATAATTTTTGACTGAACAAGTATGGAATTATGTAATCAACAAAAATGTGTTAAATAAACCAAAATATAATTTGTATATTCAATCCTTCAAAGTAGACGTATTTTGCTTTAATAACAGTTTGGCACACTCTTGAGATTCTCTCAGTCAGAATAAGCCATGGAGGTAGTGGACAGACCTGAGAAATTTGACTTCCATTATGTTTAAGAATATCAGCTAACTTCAGGGGTTGTGGAGTTGAATCATAAATAGTCAGAGCTAACTAACTGTAACTATTAGTTAATACAAGTTCATTTTATTTTAGTTCCAGGTTGTAACATTGAAAAAGTCAAAATTAGAAAAAGCATTACTAAAACCTTTTTGAAACCCTTAATTTTTATGTTTTTAAAATTCACTGGGCTGTTAATATTAAAATATACAGAAACCTGTATTACATACTGTACATGCCATCGGTTTGTTATTTTTCTATTTATCTCATAGTACAACAAGTTTCCTTATACAGTACATCAACAATCTAAGTTTGTGACTGAAGGTTAGCAAAAGTGTTCTTGAATTCAGGGGAGCAAATTCTATGAAGGTTCTTTAAAGGCTTGTTAATTTCTGCCAGTTTTACAGGTAGATTTCAGTGAAATGAAAAGTGGACACTGTAAGCACAGTAGATAATAAGATGGTGCTGGAAGATGGTAGGATGTTTAAGTGTCATCTACATTTTAAATTAAATTGTAATAGAAATTTAGTTTATTTGTAAAAAAATATATATATATAGTTTAAATAGATAATACATCCTGTAAGAATACAACAATCCAAATTTACAAAAAAATTATTTAGAAGAAAACCATTTTCAAATATTTTTTTATATAATATTAATATTATACCTAGAGTGATATACAATTATTATATTTTTTTATAACTTTTATATTTATATATATATATTTTTTCTTTCTTTCTTCCCCCCTATATTCCTATATTTCTATATATTGTAATATTTTTATTATGCCCTTACTTGTACAGTTTATTTTACTAGTTAAATTTTCTGTCATATTTCTTTTTATTAATATTTATTCCTTATATATAGTTTTTATTTTCTTTTTAAGGTCACTGGCGGTCATACAAGCATTTCACCGCATATCGTACTGTGTATGACTGTGTATGTGACAAATAAAATTTTAATTTGATTTGAACATATCATTACAGTAGCTCCTGTTAAGGAATATACATGCATACTACGTATATTGGAATATACTATACTATACTAATACTAATACTCATACTAAGTAAACTAAGTTGATTTTCTAACTTAATATTTTTGGCCAGCAAAAGAATCTGAGCAACTCTGACAAAGCAGAAAGTATGATGGCTAGATGACTGTAGGTCTTGAGGAGTGTTCCTGGTAGGCAATGGTACAGTAAGCACCTCAAAAAAAGTATTAGAAGAATGGACAACCAGTGAACCAACAACAGGTCCATGGATAGAGATACCTTATTGATCCCATAAGGAAAATTATTGAAAGGTCTTGGAAGGTTGAAAGGTCCATGGAAAGGTCCATGGGTAGCCAAGACTCACCGATGTACACAGCGAGTAAGGGCTAGCCTGCCTTGTCCAATTCCACAAAAGCGCAACTACAGTATGGCAGTAACTGCTGCGAGAGTTCATGCTGGCTATGACAGAATGGTGTCACAACACACAGGGCATTACAGCTTGCTGTGTCTGGGACATCACCCATGCTGACCCTGTGCAATGCCAAAAGTGCCTACTATGGTCGCGCAGGCATCAGAAATGGACCATGGAGCAATTGTAGTAGGTCACCTTGGATAATAAATCACATCTTTAAACATCATGTTGCCAGCTGGGTGTACAGTATGTGGGTCACTTACTGTAACTGAGAACCAGGTTGCATTAAGGGAGAAAGCAAGCTGGGGAAGCTTGAGCCCTGGCATTCATGTTAATATTACTTTTACTCACACCACCTACCTACAGTAAACCTTATTGCAGACCAAGTACTCTGCTTTATGGCAACTGTATTCCCTAATAACATTGACCTCTTTTAGCAGATTAATATAGGTGTTGAAAAGACCTGAAATGCTGAAATACTTAAGAAATAAGAAATTTAGATTTTCCCAGAAGTCTTGCGTTTTTTTTTTTCAGATGCACTTTTGTAAAATTCACCTGTGCTTCTGTGTTCCTTTTTTAGACAGAAGAAACTTTTTCCACGCAACCCTTTCAAACAAACCACGCTTTTTGAATCCTCTTTTGATTGTGTTCTCATGGACTTTAATCCTTAAGATGCTCAGTGAGGACTGTAGGGTCTGAGATTCAGCTTTTTCTTTTCTTTCTTTGTTTTTCTTGAGCATTGTACATAATGTGCTTGAAAGTCCACTAATGGGAACATTGGCAACTGTCTTGAATGTTTTACATGTAAATAATCTTTTACACTGTAGAACGATTAACTACAAACTGTTTGGAAAGTGTTTTATAACCCTTTCCAGATTGACTGCTTCTCTAAGACCATTGCTTATGTCTTTCCCTCTTGGCATTGTGTGATCACCCACCTGAATTCTGCAGACAATCAAATTGCACAAACTTCTGCTTTTATAGAGATATGCACACCTGCTAATGTTCAGTTAATCAAGGACTGATGACTGGCTGCAATTCACCCCTTAAATCCGGTGAAAGCAGTAAGGGACTTAAGTATTTCCCCCTTTTTTTATTTTTATTTTTTGCCTCAATTTTTTTAAATAAGTAATGACCGTGAAAAAAATTGTACCGTATATACTATTGTTTATCTGTAGTTATATTCGACTAATAAACTGAGATCTGCTATGATAATTTAATAATTTTATATACACAATTTTTTATAGGGATATCGATATAATATATTTAGATATTGAAATATATCTATCATTCTATTATAGGCCTATATACTATTTATATTTAGAACTTTAAGTATTTTATATATGAATAGGGAGAACAGGATTTCGAGAAACAAAATACAATTATTTAAAATAATTGTGTTTGTGTAGTAAGGTTTGTGTTTTCAGTGCACAGTTTTCAGAAAGTTATATATTTCCTTTCACACTTACTTACCTAAGATTTAGGTGCTGCATGCAGTATTTTACATCTTGGGCGTTTTTTAAGATGGAATTCGCATTTAATCAATATACGCAATAAATCACTACAGTTCATTCACTTTTTTTTTTTTACCAACCTGCATGCACCACCTAAAAGCCACTAGATGGTAGACTCAAATCAGTTTTTACTACACAGCAGCTGCTTTATAATGATCGTTCCTAAAGGCCTGAGAGCAGCAGCACTTAAATGTGTGCATGCTTGGCCATTCTTTGTCTCAGGAAGGTGTCTAGACGCTGTTTAAAATTTCGAATTAAGGTCAAGCCTCAAAAGGTATATGCATAATTGAATTGTTTTTGCAAAAATAAATGTTTTAGTCTTAATCTTGCATAAAATGCATCTTCACACAGCCATAATTTGTAATTTTACAGTGTTTTCAAATCGTAGTCCTTAACAAGCATGTTGCAACCATGACCCCATGACTGAGATTTGAGCACCAGCAATACTGTAACTACAGCTGACACTCATGCAGTATTTAATCATCATTAATATTCCACCCAACAGAATACAATACTAACCCATGGTCCTACTCAATGCATCATGGGATACAGTAGCTGTTTAGTGTAGTTCCTAGTATTTCCCCGTATAGGCCAAACAGGCCATGTCACATTCCCTATTGAGGGCCCTATCAATTCCCTGGGCCTGCTATAAATATACACAGGGAGGTGTGCAGGGGAGGGAGGATTCACTCGTTTCTGACTTCTCCTCCCGTGTCCCTTTCTCCTTACCCCTGCTGCGGCTATTTCCGCGGGCGATCTATATGGTCCGCAGCACTCTGCCTGGGGTTCGGTTTCTATGCGGCTGATCAATGGAGTGCTGTTGAGATTGGGGCCGAGCTGCAATGCAGCAGTGGGGCTATTGCTGGCGAGAGATGGAGGGAAAGGAGAAGGATGAAAAACATTAAAAATCAGTATCTTAACACGAACATGATGCCCTTTCTTGAGCATCATCCTTGACTCTTACTTAGTCATCATTCTTTTGACTTTGATGTGCAGAAATTGTCCACAGGCTGAAGCTGTCTCCAGTGGGAAGAAGGTAGAAAAGTAAATACTCCTGTTCATACAAGACCTCAGGCTTTAGACCTGTTTTCCACATGTATGAGCAGACATCAGGGTCTCCAACTTTGAAAGTTCTCAGTTATCTTTTTCTTATGTTTACATGACAACAAAGCACACAGTCAAAGGTAGAAATTATTTATTAACTGAAAGCACCCAAATGAGGTTGGGTACTCCCTTATATTTCATTCCTCTCTTCCTCATATCACCATATGGGTTTTTCCTTGCCACTATTCCGATTAGCCTGCTCATCAGGGATAGATTTATACAATTATAATGCAGGGTGGGCCATAAGTTTCCATTCATGAAAAAAAAAAGATATATTTATATATATTAGTGCTGTCAATCGATAAAAAAAAATTAACTAATTAATCGCACAATTTTTTGCAATTAATCGCGATTAATCACAATTAAAAGACTGAAACTTTTTGGATATGTAAATGTAAATAATTAATGTTAACTCAAGACAATTAAACTATTTAAATTCAAATATGATTGTTTATTGGAATTTTTGTTTAACTTGTAACACAGATTTTCTCATGTAAACAACATACCTGCAATAAACCATCAATATTCTCCAAATTAACTGTTGGCTTGAAAGCCATATTTATTACAGAAATAAAAACACAGGTATGTGCCATTTGTGTCATTTGAATTTCAAAACAATCAATGCAATTTACATTGGCGAGGCCCTGTAGAGATTGTTTCGGTGGGGTGTTTTGCTTTTAAGTGATATGTCAAAGACGAATTACTTCTCTGGTATTTAAATTCGGCTTTGCAAAATGTACAGATTACTTTTGTTTTATCCACAGAACCATCCGGCAGAGTTTTATACTGAAACTTTCCGTCTAAAAGTCCTTCCTTGGTCTTATCCATACTTCTTTGCACGTTGAACACACGTCGGCCACAACAGGAAATAAAAAAAACTGCAACCGCGTTAATTGCGTTAATTTTTTTTAATGCGTTAAATATTTCAAATTAATCGCATGCGTTAACGCACTAATTTTGACAGCACTGATATATATATATTTTTAAAAAAAATAAAACATTTAAAATAAATAAATGTAAAATAAATATTCTTAACGTTTTTTTTTTTTTTTTATGTTTCAGATACCCTAACAAGATGCGTTTAAAAAAACAGCAACAAATTAAAATCATACTGATGGCCGAATCAGGAAGCAGTTGCATGGTTGCATTAAAATTTAACAGAAAACATGGAGTGAAAACACTGGAACAATGTGTTTTTTTAAACAATAGTAAACATGTAGAGCATATTATATAAATTAATATACAATTTAATATTTATATATATATAATTATGTATTGGAAACTTACTGTATGGCCCACCCTATATATCCAGAACTCATACATTTCCGTGAAGCTGCTTTGTGACAAAGTCCATTGTTAAACGTGCTATAAAAATAATAGAAAAAAATTACAAAGGAGCTGCTGCATCGTCCACTAGCTAAAGATAAAGCAAAGGCTAAACCTCAATAGCACAAATATCAGCAAGTGTTCAAATCCAGTGGCTCATGTATTAACCAATATAGATTTTAGCCACAGTAGACATAATAACAGCATTCAAAACATTTAATCTCTTTTTAAGTTTAAGCTATCTATTAGTGATTTTTAACAGAATCATTGTATTCGGGCTAACTATTTACCTTGATTTAGCTGTAAAAATGGCAGAGTTTATATATTTGTTTTAAAAAAAAGAACTAAATGAAAAAGGGGAGGGGCTAAGGAATAGCATGCATAGCGGGACTGTAATTAGATGGGAACTAAATGATGATAAAAAAAAATAACTGTATGAATTAGAATTACCAGTACTTTTACTTTAAAATTATTAAATGTGTATATACATGTGATCATTAATTACTCTGTAATTGCATAGCTTTCCTTTTAGTGTCACTTTAGCTATTGAATAATATATACAGGAGCAGCTACTAAATAATTAATAATACTTACTGACATATCTGAATAATAAGTCGAGACTTATTAAGCAAAATGAAATAATGCTTTAATACATGTTGCTAATTTAAAGTCTGTACTGCATCTTTGCCAGCAAAGACTCCACCTCAATACATGTATTTAGCATTTTTTAAACAAATGTTTAATTTTATGTTGACAATTTTTGATAATAACACATACATTGAGCATTAATGATACCACAACAAATAATACCCTTAGGTAGGTTAATTTTTCCCATTAAATCCAGTCAAGTCCAATAAAAATTCACTATTGTGTTTCCAATTCCTATAAATTTTGTAAGAGAGAATGGAGAACCTGGGAGATTTCCTGCATTTGAGACATAGCTGTGGTGTGAATAAGTATGTCACTATACCAGGCCAGGCTGAAAAAGCAACTCTTTCCAAGATTCGCGAAAGCACTGCCAAGCTGCATGCCATGCATACAGAATCAGAAAAAGAAACATTCTGGGGAGTACAGTGAGGAGGGGGGAAAAAAGTTTAAAAGGGATACTCTAGCATGCTCTGTAAGATACACACGATGACTAATTCATAGCAGCTCCTCGCAAACCATTGCATCAGGGAGTAGATGATGGTATCTGTGGTTCTTCGCAGTCTAGAGCCTAGATCGTTCAGTGTAATACACACAAGTGGTCATCAGGAGTCCTATAGTGTATGCAATTTTATATTCAATGTTCGGAAATGTTGCAGTTAGTGTCATCAGGTTATTATTATTTTATACTGTAAAATAAAAGCAATCTTCTGTAGCCAGCATGAGATGCAATGCACAGGATGATCATTTCCTCTATGCAATCCTGTCTTCCGTCTTCACGCTCCAGCTTGGCCATCTTTCAAACACAACCGATCCGAGATTTACTAAAGACACCACAGTAGCCCATCTGTTTGGATAAATAATTTAATGCTGTTGCACCATCAATGTACAGTATATATGTGTACTCTCACTCAAAAAGGAGAAACAAAAATGGACCAAGTCCATTCCCTTTTCAAAATAAAAACAACAGTCTGAATAATATTGCTTGTACAACCTAAAACCCCTTGGCTGACTGAAACTGAAGCCTGAGAGCAGGAACCCTTTTTACTGTAAAATGATATTTGAAAACACACAAGCGCACATCCGCCCACTCTCACACACTTAAAGAGCTAGATATGGGGTTCCCAAATTCATAACATGCACCCCCCCAGTTATACTTCAACACTCCAAATATGAACACCAGTAGTCAAAATATGTATGAAAAAAAGTTCCCTGTAATTATGTCCCTTACACTCCATGTTCACAAAACAAGAACAGTCCTAATGACACAATTTGCCAATTTCGGGATGACACAATGATGAAATCGTAATATATTTCCATAATCATATTTAAACATTGGATAGTTTTAACAAACAATCAATCATCTAAAAAAAACAAGTGTCTGTCTACTAGAAAGTGTAAGATGGTCATCACTGCAGAGGTCCGGTGAGTAGACTTGGAGCCAAGCCAACTTCAGATGTTCTACTTGGAAACCATTGAGTTATTTAAGATCGCTTTGGAAATGTCATTCACGGTTCAGTTTTTTAATTAAAAGCTAGTCTAAAACTTTTCATTTTGTATGCGTCAATAAGAGAGACCTTATTTTTTTTACTGCCCATAGGTAAAATCAGGAGTAATTCTTCTTTATACAATCACATGCAGCTCATAATAAATTGCTGATATTTGGATAAGGATCAAATCCCAGAGATGCTTAACTAATAATTACACTACACCACCCTTGACATACGACACTGGTTCAAATCAATTTAGGCGAAATGTCTTAATCAGTTGACAATGACTCCTAATTCTATCCGAAATTTCTTACATTAAAAAAGGAAATATTTGTTACAGTCATAGTACTTAATCAACTGACGGTCCTCTGACACATAACAAGCCATTAACAGACGGAGGATTTGGGATCCACAAGACCTCTGGGGGTGTGTGGCACTAGAACATTGAAAGTAGGTCAATTGGCTGCTCTGGGTTGTGGGGTGGGGCCTTTCTGCATCGAACAAGTTCACTTTCTAGTTAAATTTGGTGGTTGTCTGGATGTCTAACATTAGAAAAGCTACTCATCTTAAAATAGTGCCAAGTTCAAATTTTAGTTTGATTAAAATTAGATTAGATTGGAGATTAAAATAGGTTTGTCAGAAAGTTAATTTAGCTAGAAACTAGAATCAAGTTCGCTGTTCATAAGCACAAAAGTCTGCTGCTCTTTACCACTTAGTATCACCTTCTATAAACAAACCAAATATCATTTAAATATGAAATACTTTGCCTTTCTTTTTAATTAAGTAAATAAGGACATGCATTGCCATGACAATCTTTAAAAGTCTGTGATTTCTATGAGAAAACTGGTTTATGAAAGTACTTGTAAAACGTATAGTAGTAGGGAGAGGCAGTCAGATTGCAACCTTAAAGATTCTGATTCTAGTTGGATAATAGCAATCGGATATTCCGTGGATGAGTCTGTCTGCTGGTAACTGATTAGTTGATCAGTCTCCAAAAAAGTGCAAAATTATAGATAAATAGAGATGGATGGGATCTGGTTTCACACACTAGATTTGTCGTTCTGCAGTGAGGAACATCTGGAAAGTAATGATCATCTCTTTATGTACCCGTATAAATGCCAAGTATACGTTTATTAGCTTGAAATAAATGTTGTTGTTTTAATTCACTGCCCTAATCTCCAGTAAGGGAAGCTGGTAAAAAATAAATGGCTAGTTGGTGGGTTGTATTCGAAGGAGAGTATACGCATTTTCATACAGTATATGTGTAATTACAAGTGTGTTTATGGGAAACCCTAAATAGCAATAGATGTTTAAATTCAGAGAGATCAAGGTCTATATTCAAGCATAAAATCATTAACCAGTGATCAATTAGGGAAAAATTGTAATTTACAATATATCATTAATGAGACACTGCAAAGGGATTGACTGTGGGCATGAAAAACAGATGAGAATACTGTGTAGCTCAGACGTTCAAATGACCTGAATTGTCCTAAAGGTGTTATCACAAACCTAGTGAGTCCAACCTATTTTATGTACTGTATACTGTATATATTGTCATACATAAAACCTGAAATTACAGTTCTGTCTATACAGCATATCTGATCAAAGGAATAGTCCGACCAAATTGCAAGTTGCAATATCTCTAGTGTGCGTCATTACCAGGAACATCAACTTTAACACATTTCCTTGTACTGAGAAAATAACGAAGTACCAGCTTTCTTAAAAACTACTGAGAATAACAGTCTAAGGGCAATTCTTTTTTAAATATAAAATATATATTTTAGTAGGAGGTGTATTCAATCAGAGGAACTTACCATGTATGCTCTCCATCCCAAAGATTTAAGATGTGTTATTCCCAAATGTGAATGAAGCAAATATAAATTTTTAATAAAATTCAAAGATTAATATGAATTTCTTTAAGTCACATTTTAAAATCTTTATCAGGAGTGTTTAAGGGTTAGTTTTAAAGTTATGCCATATACAAGGGGTGTTCAAATCAATTCAGGACTCCTCATGAAGGAAGGCATAAAACGTATTAATATTTACAGAACACTTAGGATGTGATAATGCTGTACTCTTACCCGAAGTAAAACATTTGAATGGTGCAAACGTTTTAAAGAGAAAAATGAAAGTATGAAGGACAATTTGGCCGAGGTGGCTTGGAGCCCACTGCAGGTGTTCCCTTGAACCTTCAGCAAGTGAAATACCTGATTCTTGAAAAATCAACAGATAACTTGTCACCTTGCAGAAGTGACACATCTGTCTGTTGGAAGTGGACACACAATCATTTACAAACACCATTTGTACAATACAAGAACTTAGCTGGGAGTTATTGCCACATCCCTGTATAGTCCTAACCACATTCCAAGCCATTTCCACATGCGTGGGCTGTTAAAGGGGTTTCTGGGAGGCCAGCATTTCAGACATAAGACAAGCAGTCCTATTTAGCGTTGGTTTACTGAGAAAACTTTCTACCTTGATGGTATTCAAGCATTAGTGAAACACTAGAATAAGTGCATTACTGTAGCAGGGAATTATATTGATAAATTAATATCAAAAGTCTTGGTTTGACCCAAACATCCCTCGTATTAATATTTTTCATCATTCACTGATAAAATTTCATTATGTCTGGCATTCAAGTTAAGTTTTATTTTTTTTTCTCAGTACCTAAAATTGTGCAGAAATTACCGTCCATTATAATCAACACATGCTACAGATATAGTGAACCGAAATTGAGCTATTAAAAACATCTAAGTATTCATTTAATGCTTAACAAAAAGGTTAATAAAGCTGTTATAATCTGGTCAACCATGGACACATCTTTTTTCCTAGAACCTGTCATGGAAATGAATGCCACCTTAAATATGGCTGTCAGTTTTCCAATATAAAAATGTTATCGAGATCAGAGAGTGATCTTGTGAGCGACGCTGGCGAGCACCTGCATTGGTCCTGATCAATATCTATGGCCTATGGACGCGGACGTAATGCGGTTGCCAGTGGTGACCGAAGGGGGGGGGGAAAGGATGAAGCAGATTATAAAATGTCTCTCACCATTCACCCCTCTGTCAGCCGGCCATGCTTTATGATTAAGAGCCAGACCTCTACCAGCTGGCACGAGCTGAAAAAGTGCCATGGTGAGTGTGCTGTGTCTTAAAGTCACAGTCCGGTGTTAATAAATGATATGCTGATTGTGTTACTGTTCTGTTTAGTTTTCCAGCATGTACGTATTAGTTTGTGTTTATGAACAGTCTTTGGAGAGGTAAGGTATGCTGATTTTCAGTGTGCATATATATATATATATATATATATAAATATATATGTTCATGCATGCTTGTATGTGTGTGTGTGTGTGTGTGTGTGTGTGTGTGTGTGTGTGTGTGTGTGTGTGTGTGTGTGTGTGTGAGCGCGCGCATCTAAAAGGCATGCTAAGAGCCAGCAGGTTTGCTGTAATCTTCCACTCCAGTGATCGTGGCCTTGCAGAAGAAACAGTCCTTATTATTCATCAAATGTTGATTGATGCAGGCTCTGAAATTGGAAAAAAAAGGAAGAAGGAGGGAGGGATGGAGAGAAAGAGAGAGAGAGGAAAAAAAAGAGAGAGAGAGAGAAGACAAGCAGGTTATCAGTGACAACTGGTCGTTATATTCAAGTGTGCTGAGTCATGCTCTGGCAGCGTTTTACAACGCACACCTTGCTGAGAATGTCAGGGTGTACTGTAGCTACTACCGTACAAATAGAATAAAATCTTGGATCAATTAAAGCAAGGCCACAACAGATTAATCCATTTTGACACTTTTGCTGCCTCTGCTACTTTATTAAATATGGGACATTAAAAAGTGACACTACTTTAAAGTTATGTGCCCCTAGAGAGAATATGGGAGGAAAATGATGGTTATTATAATGATGCTGTGATTTGGCTGTTCCTGCAACCTTATATTTGTGGCTATGAGATTCAATGTACTTATTCTTTTTAGTAAATATACATTGCAACTGTTGCTCAATGAATTTCATCTCAGACTGCCAAACACATTTAGTTGAAATATTAGACGCAAGGATGACTCACAGTCAAAGCCATTTAAATCGAAACCACAACCACCAAAGGAGACCAGCAGATATATGTACAGTAGATGAAAGCAATTTAGGAATTATCTGACACTTATTTTGTGGTGTGTTTACATTTAGTTGCTATTTTTATGGTCAGTTTGGAAAGCCATGAAGTTGGAAAAGCATCATTTCACTTTCATTTATTGATGACTGTAAATGAAGGCTTAAAAGTTTCTTGTACATGTACATGTTTGTAAATGTGCATATTTTACATCATGCTTCTCCAGAGCTTCTTCACCAAAATATAGCTTATTATACTGTAGCAACACCAAGCATGGGAACAACCAGCATGAATCATGTAAAGAATAAAAGCAAGAAAATTATCTAAACCTAATGGACGTGAGGCTCACACATAGGAATGAATATTTTACAATGTGACGGAACTCACATTTTTGATAAGTTATGGAG